>NW_026917959.1:0-13852 GCF_032062105.1 Saccostrea cuccullata | reverse complement strand
GGATTTGTCTACTTATCAAGACCTATTAGTCCTATAAGTTTGGTGTTTTAATCTCTTACTGTTTACGAGATTTAGCTGTGATAACTTCTCATTTTGAGGACAGGAAACCACGCAACCGGAAGTGAATTTTTTAAAAAAATATTTGACGTTACAGTAGACATTTGCAGTCTGAATAACATATCCAAAAATCATTCCAAATACTTTATCTATAAAAAATATGAATGGGAAAGAAAAATACTCAAATTATGTAGTTTTTCTCTTATAACCGGAAGTTGCCGTTTTTGTTTCCGGTGGGACTGACATATTTTCAACATTACAAGAAAGATGCTCTAATGTGATGCAAAAACAGTTTCAAAAAAGAAAAGTTGAAATTTTCGATATTTATGAACACTTCCTGTGACAACCGGAAGTGACGACGGACAATCTTAACCCAAACGGATTTGCCTACTTATCAAGATCTATCATCCCTGTAAGTTTGGTGTCTTAATCTCTTACCGTTTACGAGATCTCGCTGTGATAACTTCTCATTTTGAGGACAGGAAATCACGCAACCGGAAGTGAATTTTTTAGAAAAATATTTGACGTTACAGTAGACATTTGCAGTCTGAATAACATATCCAAAAATCATTCCAAATACTTTATCTATAAAAAATATTTATGGGAAAGAAAAATACTCAAATTATATAGTTTTTCTCTTATAACCGGAAGTTGCCGTTTTTGTTTCCGGTGGGACTGACATATTTCAACATTACAAGAAAGATGCTATAATGTGATGCAAAAACAGTTTCAAAAAAGAAAAGTTGAAATTTTTGATATTTATGAACACTTCCTGTGACAACCGGAAGTGACGACGGACAATCTTAACCCAAACGGATTTGCCTACTTATCAAGATCTATCATCCCTGTAAGTTTGGTGTCTTAATCTCTTACCGTTTACGAGATAAGGCTATGAAAACTTCTCATTTTGAGGACAGGAAATCACGCGACCGGAAGTGATTTTTAAAAAAACTATTTGACGTTACAGTAGACATTTGCAGTCTGAATAACATATCCAAAAATCATTCCAAATACTTTATCTATAAAAAATATTTATGGGAAAGAAAAATACTCAAATTATATAGTTTTTCTCTTATAACCGGAAGTTGCCGTTTTTGTTTCCGGTGGGACTGACATATTTCAATATTACAAAAAAAAATGCTATAATGTGATGCAAAAACAGTTTCAAAAAAGAAAAGTTGAAATTTTCGATATTTATGAACACTTCCTGTGACAACCGGAAGTGACGACGGACAATCTTAACCCAAACGGATTTGCCTACTTATCAAGATCTATCATCCCTGTAAGTTTGGTGTCTTAATCTCTTATCGTTTAGGAGATATGACTCAGACAAAATTATTTTAAAAAAGCGGAAATCGGACATATCTGACGACCGGAAGTGAATTTTGAAAAAATGAAAAAAACGTCTCGGAGTATTTTTATGTTCTATCATCCCTGAAAATTTCAGGAAAATCCGTTCAGCCATCTCTGAGAAATCCTGCCGACAAGATTTGGGGAAAAAAATAATAATAAGAATAAGAAACTAGGAGACTTATTGTTCACAGAACAATAAGAGGTCTTTCCACCTTTTGAATTTCAATTTCATTTAATATTTATCTATTTAAAATTAAATTTCATAAAAAAGAAACCAGGAATGGCTTAAAAGAAGAAAAAAAATGAAAATGAAATTTTTTTTTAGGTGACCTTGAACTTTGACCTTCAAGTCATATTCAAGGTCAAAGGTCAAGGGTCATATTGTAATTCACCCCATGTCTCCATGACTTATAGTTTAAAAGTTATAAGGTTTGATATTAAGCACAAAAGCATTTAAGGGCAGTAACTCATTCAAGGAGTCACCAGATCCTTTTGCACTTGAACATAAAAGTTTTGCCTAAAGTCCCATAAGACATTAGAGAAAGTTTTGTGTTTTTGCGGTTTACAGTTTTGTGAGCAATAGCAATAAAAATGTTTTTCGTACAAGGGGCAATTATTTTTAATAGGGTCAATCTTAAGGGACGAGAATGAAATCTAAGACACAGTTTTAAAAGTACTTATTAATGATGCATAGACATTAAGCATATGTTGAAAGACAAAAGAGATATAAAAAGAGCTAAATTTCTCAGTTTTGGAATGACCTTGACATTTGACCTTAAAATGAATTTTAAGCTCAAAGCTCAATGAATCTTATGCAGTTGGGTTCATGTCTTTAAACCTTCTAGTTTTGAAAATTTTTAATTATTTGTAAAAATCAGAGACATTTAGGGGCAATAACCCATTGAATGGGTCAACAAATACTTTCACAATGAATAAATTCCAGAACCCTCTCATTTAGTCGAAGACTTTAGTGAAGGTTTCATATTTGTACGGTTTACGGTTTCGAAGTAGTAGTGATAACAAGGTTTACCGCACAAAGGGCGATAACTTTTAATAGGGTCAATCTTACGGAATACGAATTCAATCTTATAAATAGTTATAAGAGTACATATTAATGATGCTCAGACAGTTTGTATATGTTAAGAGACAAAAAAGATATAAAAAGAGCTTAATTTCTCAATTTTGGAATGACCTTGACCTTTGACCTTTACGTGAATTTTAAGATCAAAGGTCAATTAATCTTATGCAGTTGGTCCAATGTCACTATCACTTCTCGTTTTGAAAATTTTTAATTCTTTCTAAAATTCAAAAAGTTTCAGGGGCATTAACTCATTGAAGAAGTCACCGAAGACTTTCGCAATGAATAGATTCCAAAATCCTCTCAATTATTCAAAGACTTTAGTGAAGGTTTCATATTTGTACGGTTTATGGTTTCGCAGTAGTAGCGATAACAAGGTTTTCTGCACAAAGGGCGATAACTTTTATTAGGGTCAATCTTATGGAATACGAATTGAATCTTTAAAATAGTTTTAAGAGTACATATTACTGATGATAAGACAGTTTGTATATGTTAAGAGACAAAAAAGATATAAAAAGAGCTTAATTTCTCAACTTTGGAATGACCTTGACCTTTGACCTTTACATGAAATTTAAGCTCAAAGCTGAATAAATCTTATGCAGTTGGTCCCATGTCTCTATCACTTCTCGTTTTGACAATTTTTAATTATTTCTAAAATTCAAAAAGTTTCAGGGGCAATAACTCATTGAAGGAGTCACCGAATACTTTCGCAATGAATAGATTCCAGAGTCCTCTCAATGAGTCGAAGCCTTTAGTGAAGGTTTCATACTTCTACGGTTTACGGTTTCGAAGGAGTAGCGATAACAAGCATTTCTTGCGAAAGGGGCAATAACTTTTAATAGGGTCAATCTTACGACATATGAATTGAATCTTTAAAATAGTTTTAAGAGTACATATTAATGATGTTAAGACAGTTTGTATATGTCAAGAGACAAAAAAGATATAAAAAGAAATTAATTTCTCAATTTTGGAATGACCTTGACCTTTGACTTTTACATGAATTTTAAACTCAAACCTCAATGAATCTTATGCAGTTGGTCCCATGTCTCTATCACTTCTCGTTTCAAAAATTTTTAATTATTTGTAAAATTCAAAAAGTTTCAGGGGCAATAACTCATTGAAGGAGTCACCGAATACTTTCGCAATGAATAGATTCCAGAGTCCTCTCAGTTAGTCGAAGACTTTAGTGAAGGTTTCATATTTGTACGGTTTACGGTTTACGGTTTCGAAGGAGTAGTGATAACAAGCGTTTCTTGCGAAAGCGGCAATAACTTTGAAAGGGGTCAAAGATCAAACATGGGGGGTCGTTTTTCAGAATAACTTTTAATATCCAATGTCATGAACTATAAAGTTTTTCGATAAGTCTTGCGGTTTCAAAAGTCCGGGAAGAAAAATAATAATAAACACTAGGAGACTTATTGTTCACAGAACAATAAAAGGTCTTTCCACCTTCTTTGAATTTTTCAATTTGTTTTATACCTGACTCCTAAAAATTAAATTCCATGAAAAAGAAACCAGAACTCTCTTAAAGCATAGAAAAAATGAAAATTAAAAAAAAAAAAAATGAATGACCTTGACCTTTGACCTTGAAAAAATATTCAAGGTCAAATGTCAAGGGTCACAATGCAGTTGCCCCCATCCTTCTATGACTTATAGTTTTCAAGTTATAAGGATTTATAGTAAGTGCAAAGAACTTAAAGGGCAATAACTCATATAAGGGGTCATCAGATACATTTGCACTTATACAGTGAAGTAAGGCCTAAAGATTCTTAAGATATTAGTGACGGTTTAGTGTCTCTGCAGTTTACGGTTTCGGAGAAGTAGCGGTAACAAGGTTTTTCACACAAGGGGCAATAACTTTTAAAATGGTTAATATTAGGGGACAAGCGTGAAATCTTTGAAACAGTTTTAAGAGTACATATTAATGATGCATAAACGTTAAGTATATGTTGAAAGACAAAAGAGATATAAAAAGAGCTAAATTTTCCATTTTTGGAATGACCTTGACCTTTGACCTTTACATAAATTTGAAGATCAAAGGTCAATGAATCTTATGCAGTTGGTCCCTTGTCTGTACGACTTCTTGTTTTGAAAATTTTTAATTATTTGTAATATTCAAAAAGTTTCAGGGGCAATAACTCATTGAAGGGGTCACCGAATACTTTCGCAATGAATAGATTGAAGAGTCCCCATAATTAGGCAAAGCCATTGGTGAAGGTTTCATACCTTTACGGTTTACGGTTTCAGAGGAGTAGCGATAACAAGCATTTTTAGCACAAGGGGCAACAACTTTTTAAAGGGTCAATCTTAGGGGCCAAGAATTATATCTTCTAAAGAGTTTCAAAAGTACATATTAAAGACATAAGATAGATAGTATATGTTTAAGGACATAAGAGCTATTAAGAGAAATTTTTTCTCATATTTGGAATGACCTTGAACTTTGACCTTGAATTGAATTTGAAGGCAAAAGGTCATTGAATGTTATGCAGTTGGTTTCATGTCTCTATGACTTTTTGTTTTGAAAATTTTTAATTTTTTGTAAAATTTATAAACTTTCAGGGGCAATTACTCATTGAAGGGGTCAAAGAAAACTTTCGCAATGAATAGATTGAAAAGTCTCCTAAATTAGTTCAAGACAATGGTGAAGGTTTTGTATCTCTACGGTTTACGGTTTCTGAGGAGTAGCGATAACAAGCTTAACGGTGAAAGGGCCAATAATTGCGTAAGGGGTCGAAGTTGAAACATACGGGGTCGTTTTTCGGAATAACTTTATATATCCAGTATCATGAACTAAAAAGTTTTTCGATAAGTCTTACGGTCTCAAAAGCTAAGGGGAGAAATAAAATAAAAAGAAACAGAAGCATTTCAAGAGGTCTTTCCACAGAAAGGTGGAAAGACCTAAAAACAGTAGAATCACTATAAGGTCTTCCGTCTGAAACGGAAGACCTTAAAAAGAAAAAGAAACAGTAGAATCACTATAAGGTCTTCCGTCTGAAACGGAAGACCTTAATAAGAAACAGTACAATATCTATAAGGTCTTCCGTGAAGACGGAAGACCTTAATAATAAGAAACAATAGAATCACTATAAGGTCTTCCGTGAAGACGGAAGACCTTAATAATAATAAGAAACAATAGAATCACTATAAGGTCTTCCGTGAAGACGGAAGACCTTAATAAGAAACAATAGAATCACGATAAGGTCTTCCGTGAAGAAGGAAGACCTTAACAATAGAATCACTATAAGGTCTTCCGTGAAGACGGAAACCTTAATAATAGGTAAGAAAAAAGGTGAAAAAGAAACCGAAGAATAACAAGAAGGTCTACCGCTGAAGACGAATGACCTTAATGAGAAGGGGTACATTACATTCAAAGTTTTGTAAATATTACTGGTTCCTAATATATTTTGTTAAGTCATATTTGTGTGTGTGGGAGAGTGGAGTGAGAAATTTGTTTGATTATGATATCAAATAAAATAAACTTTTTATCAGTAATAAAGAATAATTAAAAATCAAACACAATTTATATGCAGCAATATTGTGACCAAAAAAAAAAAATCAGCCGGAGTTTAACTATATTCTAAACTTTACCTGGTTCGATATTGATTTTTTTGGACAGAGAGAGAGAGGGAGAGAGAGAGAGATGAATGGTAACTCGACACGGAAAATAGTGGGCATCTACATTTAGCGAATAATCTTAATCTTATGAAAAGGAAAGATGTTAATGAAACTGAATCAAATAAAAAATGATTACGGGTATAAATTGATCAAATGGACAAAGAAAATTTGCATCATACAAAAAACTTACAAATTTTTATAAATCATATTCAAGTGCCGGTATACTAGATATTTTTTTTTCATGTAACGTGTGTGTATGGGAGGGGGGTATACATGTATGCTAGAGGGCTCGAAATAGATATTTGTTAGCACAGGTTCGACGGACTAATGACTTCCAATTTTTACTACTTCGTAAATTTTACTAGACAAGTCAGCATTCTGCCTTATTTTAACATCATAACACCCCCTACGCCTACCTACTTTAATGATATGAAATTTAATTAAGGTCTTCCGGCTTCAGCGGAAGACCTTCTAGTGATTCTTAGGTTTCTTTTTCACTTTTCTTATTAAGGTCTTCCGTTTCCAACGGAAGACCTTATTGTTTTCGTTCTGTTTCTTTTTCCCTCTTCTTATTATTATTATTAAGGTCTTCCGTCTTCAACGGAAGACCTTCTTGTTATTCTTAGGTTTCTTTTCCACTATTTTTATTATTTTTTTCCAACCGATTTTGTGCACGCGATTTCTCAGAAATGGCTCGACCGATTTACATGAATTTTTCATATGTAATAGCTATCAATTGATCTTGATAGTTTTTTAAGCGTTTTTATGACGTCACTTCCGGTCGTGAGATATAGACAATTTTCTGATTTTAAATTGCAATTTTGTCTGAACTTAGTAGCGAAAACTCCTTAAGATATGAACTGAAGATTAATTGGATATGATAGTTCATGATTTATAGCGTTGCAGAATCACTCTTTCGTGCGTTGTCAAAACTTCCGGTCGCTACCGGAAGCGAATTAAAAAACGCAATTTTTCTAATTTTGTTTTTTAATATTTTTGTTTTTGATTTGAATAGAGACCCTTTTGCAGAAGCGAAATATGTAATTTGTTTGAAAATCGAAAAAGCCGATCTCGAGATATTTGCATTTGAAAACGCGAAGCGGCGATTCCAATGGCTAAATGGTTAGCGTGTTGGACTGTCACGCGGGCGACCCGGGTTCGATCCCTCGTGTGACCAAAAAATTTTATCATTTTTTCTGTTCGATTTTTCGATATTTTTTAATTTAAGACCATTTGAAACAATATATTATAAACTTTTAAGCATATCTTGTGTAATTAGGGGTCACAAGGGGCCAGAATATCAAATCTTTGACGCTTTATATCTCGTAAAGGGGGAATACTGTAAATGTATTATATTTGGCGTGTACGATATTTGGCGGAAATTGAATTTTGAATAAAGTTAGTGTAGATTTGATTTAGCGCATTTCTTCATATTCTTATTTATGTGTAAAGTTGCGAGACATTTAGCGTTGTTCTTGATTTAGCGGTTGTTGCGTTCCGCCAAAGCCGCTAAAAAGAATACACCGCCAAATGTAATACGTTTACAGTATTATGATAAGCAACATTGAACAAAAGATGGTCAGAATAATGTTCTAAACAATATGCATACTTTGAATTTTTGTAAAACGGCCCCATTAAGGACTTGTAGGGGTGGCCATTAAATATTTTCATTTAGCATATCACCACAACGAATAGAAATCTCTGAATAAGTGTTGAACAAAAAATCTTTAAAATCATAAGACCTTTCATTGGATATCAAGAAAAAGGGGCTGACCCCTCAAATAAGGGGCTCAGAGGGGCCAAAAGTCTTTTATCTATAACTCTCTAATGATCAATATTTTGTTATACATTACTGAAGCAAAAGTATTTATCTTAACGATTTGCAAAAATATATGATAATATTTTGAAATATGTTACGTAATTAGGGGTCACAAGGGGCCAGAATGTCACATCTTTGATGCTTTTTATCTCGAAAAGGGGGAATATTTTGATAAACAATATTGAACAAAAGATGGTCAGAATAATGTTCTAAACAATATGCATACTTTGAATTTTTGTCAAACGGCCCCATTAAGGACTTGTAGGAGTGGCCCCTGAATATTTCTATGTAGCATATCACCACAACGAATAGAAATCTCTGAATAAGTGTTGAACAAAAAAATCTTTAAAATCTCAAGACCTTTCATTTGATATCATGAAAAAGGGGCTGACCCCTCTAATTAGTGGCTCAGAGGGGCCAATATTCTTTTATCTATAACTCTCTAATGATCAATAATTTGTTATACATTACTGAACCAAAAGTATTCATCTTAACGATTTGCAACAATATATGATAAATTTTTTATCATATGTTACGTAATTAAGGGGTCGCAAGGGACCAAAATGCAATATATTTTACTTTATGTCTCGAAAAGAGGGAGTACTTTCATAAGCCTCATCAAACAAAAGATGTTCAGAATATCGTGATAGAAATGAGAAACTTTAACTTTAAAGAGGGAAAACTCAATGTCATTCTCTTTAAACAAATATCACAGTCAAAGTCACATCTTATCTTATCGAGAAATTCAACTGAAGATCTACTCGTTGCTCGCAACGAGATCTCATCTAGTTTTTATTATTATTCTTACCGATTTTGTTCACGCGAGTTCTCAAAAACGGCTCGATGGATTTTCACGAGACTTTCAGATATAATATATATTGTTCTGAACCTTATTGGAATTTTTGTGTACTGAGATTGTCACTTCCGGTAATGAGATATGGACGTGTTTCTGATTTTCAGAGGGTCTGCTTGTCCTGGTAACTCCTCCTAAATGACTTGCTAAATTCGGCTTCTAGTTTAACTGATCACTTACAAAAACATACTATAGTTAAGTATAGTTTACTATAGTTAACTATAGTTATAACTTTGACACTTTGAAAACTTTGATTTACTATAGTGACAACTTTGCCACTTTGAAAATCTTTTTCGAAAATTTTGACACTTTGAAAAAATTTGGCGAAAACTTGGACACTTTTAAAAACTTTGGCGAAAACTTTGACACTTTAAAAAGCTTTATCAAAAATTTTGACTCTCAGAAAAACTTTATCGAAAACTTTGACACTTTGAAAAGTTTATCAACAACTTTGACACTTTCAAAAAAATTATCGAAAACTTTGACACTTTGAAAAACTTTATCGAAAACTTTCACACTTTAATAAATGTTGTTGACAACTTTGCCACTTTAAAAAAACTAAATCGAAAATTTTGACACTTTAGAAAACTTTCGCAAAAACTTTGACACTTTGAAAAACTTTGTCAAAAACTTTGACACTTTGAAAAACTTTGGCGAAAACTTTGACACTCTGAAAAACTTTGGCGAAAACTTTGACACTTTGAAAAACTTTGGCGAAAACTTTGACACTTTGAAAAACTTTGGCGAAAACTGTTACACTTTGAAAAACTTTGGCGAAAACTTTGACACTTTGAAAAACTTTGGCGAAAACTTTGACACTTTGAAAAACTATAGTGAACTATAGTTAACTATAGAAAACCATAGATAACTATAGTTTTTTTTTTTTTGTTAGGGATATATCATACATTTATCGTTTTCCAAGAAATATATTAAAATTTAAGTTAAATAGTGCAAAAATCTATACAATACAAGGTCCATGAATACAACCCCAAACATAATCATCAAGGTTGAGTATTGGTTGTTACATATATAGATTTTTATATACATGTACCCACCCCCTTTTTAACAATAATTGTTCTATTATGTTAAAAAGGGATTAAAGATGCAGAAATCACTCTGGTTATTTTATACTGGATATCGTTCTGAAAAAAATGTATATATTATATTATATGTTCATTAAGTCTTTATCCAATAATTCAATTTTGATACATATGTAATTACATTTTTATCTTGTAAGCCATTTTTAGTGGGCTATCTAAAACTATAGAGTTACAATGAACTATCTTTCTATGGAGAAGAAGCAAAAAGACCTTCCCCCGGAAAAAAAGATTGCCCCTCTTTAATAAGAATGAATTATATAGAAGGGAATAGACATTGGCACATGTAAGCGTGTTTTTAACTTTTTACCCCCCCCCCCCCCGAAAACAAGTAGTTCATTTAACATTCGAATTAGAATTAAAGATGACATGAACAGGCATTTTAAAAATATTTTCGAAAATTAACTTCTATCGAATATTTTTGATATTTTAACTTATTAATGTCATATTTGACTCATATTCATGTATAAGAAAGAGGCGCGTCTGTGTATTAAACATGCAGATCTGTGACTGACAAGCCAACAACAACAACAACAGCAAAAAAAATTCAGTCTCAGAAAACTAAAGCTGCAGAAATTTAATGTTATGGTTTTATGTTTTAGTCTTCACCTAAAAAGACTTAAACATAAAACCACAACACTACAGTTCTTGGGTTCGTTTCACAAAAAAGTCGTAGATTTGGGCCTAAGTTAGTCCGACTTAGAAAGTTACGCCAAAATTTAAACGGGTCTACTTTTCGTTTTTAGAAAAAGCGGCGTAAAACTGGGTCTAAGACTATGACCTTTTCCGCTAGGTACTAAGCATGCAAAGATTGTATTTTATTTGATTTAGAGACTACATATATAATGACATGTTGCAAATTATTATCAAACAAAAATCTAAATACAGGATGTAAAACAAATGAATCACGAGTGCGTTTGTATATTTTCCCTCTTTAACATCTTTCAAACAGACATCTTCAAAGAAGAACAAATCTGTATTTTCAAGCAAAACACACATCCAACAATAAATCAAGTAATTACATGTAACATAACTAAAGAGCTAAAACTAATTAAAACATGTACGCTTATTGTTAAAAAAAATAGAAAAAAAAAAAACCAATCTAGACCAGCAGTATTTCAATTATATTGACGTTTTGGGTTTCATTGTAAAAAAAATCTACTTATTTTAGTATAAGCGGAGAATTTAGGAAGACGAAAAATAACAAGTTGTCCGTAAAAATGGCATATTTTTTTTCAGCTAAAAGTAAGTGGTTTTTAAATTCTATAAAAACCTACGACGAAAATCACGCAATGGATTGTAAGCAAAATTAATTTTTAGCATCTCAGCACTCTCAATAATTAAGCCCAAAGTAATCGCAAAAATTCCATTTTTTGGGGACATGTATATCCGAAATGCTTTTTCAAACCGATACTTCACCATTCAGCCGTGTCGTAGGGGCTCAAATGAAAGGGGGGAGGGGGGGGGGCCATCTCCCTCTAGACAATTATTTTGGGGGGGGGGGGTTTAATGTACTGAAAAAACTGCAGAAAATAAGGGTTTCCTGAATTAAAAAAAATTAAAAAATATACCAAGCCAGGTGAATTTTATGAGGAAATACAAAATGACAAGAATTTAGCAATAACACATAGGCTGATTTTTACCATTTTTCTTTTCCTAATAAAACTTCACCTGGCTTGGTATTTTTTTCTAAAGTTTAAATAACACTTTTAGCACCAAGGTAACATATTCTAAAATTTTCTAAATCTATTTCATTTTCTAGCTCTTAGGAGAAAAAAATCAAAAGAATTATCCACTTTTCTAAACCTTTGACATGATATTAGATCACCTCCAAAGAAAAAAATTGTTTCTATCATCTGTCCTTAAACGGAATACTAACATGTATGTTACGTCACGTCACGTTAAGGCGCGTCAAACGAACTTGGGGCAATTCTTTGGACATTAAACCTCTCTTCCCTGGTAAAAGTTGATGAGGGATTACATGGACATTTGTATATTCTCAGAAGTAAATTTGACGTACTTTTTGTAGGTTAAATATTTTTTCTAAAATATTGACGTTGGTATATTACTCGAACTTCTATGAGAGAAAATGATACAATTGCAAAAAAGTCGCATTATTTTTTATAAATGGGACATTCCACTGGACACAGAGAAAATCCGCCAGCTTAATGGCTATTGTCAGAATTATATTATACCGTTAACTGCTGTGTTCTGCAATACATGTACAAAATAACTGTACCAGAAATTATTCTCTTAACCATAGGCTAGTCTGGTACTAATGACTTATAGTTTCTTTCCATCTAGATCCGCAAAAACGGGACATCTAGGTCTTCGACATTTCATGTGCAACTATATCAAATTCGTCATTCGAGCATTTAAATTTCTTATGGCATCCTTTTTGGATAAAAATGACACAATCATATACCAATTTTTATGGTATTTGGCGAAGGATTAATTATTTTAACAATCTTTTAATGAAGCGCATGGACATTTTATATAACGCTGGGACATCAGAAAAATAACGACATCGCCGTATGTCTAGCAATATTTTTACAAATAAAAAACGTCTAAAATATATTTTAAGTATGGTATTGTCATTATTCATATATATTTACATCCACTGAATAATTTCTCCTTTATTTCTAAGAAAACCCATTGCGTTCATCACTGCATAAACTACATTAGGCATGTTGCCAGTACAGATTTCTTGATCAGTGGCTGTTCCATCAATGAAACGTAAAAAGACATTTGCATCATTAATACAATAATTAACCTTTTTATTTCAACTTAAAATGATTATGTAAACAGATATAAATATAAACAATAAAATGCTTTCTTTCTTTTCTTTTTTTTGTTATTACTGGAATGAACGGTCGCAGCTATTGCAGAAAAAATTTACATAACCCGCTAACGCGGGTTATGTATTTTTTCTGCAAAAGCTGCGACCGTTCATTCCAGTAATAACAAAAAAAAGAAAAGAAAGAAAGCATTTTATTGTTTAAATTTCCTCGCCATTGATAAATGATACTTTTAAATATCTTCTTACTAGTAAAACCATCTCTGTAGAACCATACAAATGGATTTTCCTATGCTCTGTGTGAAAGTAACACCAGTATTGTGCGCGACGTCCGAAATAGTTGTACAATGTATGCAAGTACATCGGAGGGTAATGTGGGGGTCTTAATAAATCGATCTAGTGCAAGGGCATACACTTAATATATCATGGTAAGCTTTTACAATTCAACTTCGTAATATTAAGGTATTGAAATGAAATCTTGAAAATAATTTGATTATATCAATATTTCATGCCAGTGGCCAGCAAAAAATACAGCATTCGGTCATTCCAATATAATTTTAAACAATGAAATTGCAGAATACGTTGTATTTTTATTAGTCAGCTCTTCAGAATTTGAGGCGCGTTTGGTCGTCTGACCGGGACAAAACATGCCTGTATCAATCCAACTTTGGATGTTAAGTGCATTGGTCATTCTAACAAAAGAATAGACGAACATATGAAAAAGAGCAAAAACCCTAACTTTATCGTCTATTAACAAAAATACGACATTTCCGAGGTATGTGTATTGACTTAAAATGTACCATTACGATAAATAGATACATACGATCACCAAAAGCAGTGGCGGATTTAAGGTGGGGCCCACCTAAAATTGTCAAAATTAACGTAAATCAGTTTCGTCTCGAAAATGTAAATATGTATACTTGGTTGACCTCAATTTTGCGCTACAAAATCTCTAGAATCCAGGAGCTTCCGGGGCCTTCGACCCCTGGGCCGCCACCAGGGCTTTGTCCTGGACC
Organism: Saccostrea cuccullata; assembly: GCF_032062105.1. Lineage (NCBI taxonomy): Eukaryota > Metazoa > Mollusca > Bivalvia > Ostreida > Ostreidae > Saccostrea > Saccostrea cuccullata. The sequence goes on along the minus strand of NW_026917959.1, from coordinate 167 downwards.
CACCCTAACAAAAAAATACTATAGTTAACTATAGTTAACTATAGTTTACTATAGTTAACTATAGTAAATCAAAGTGTCAAAGTTTTCGTCAAAGTTTTTCAAAGTGTCAAAGTTTTGCCAAAATTTTTCAAAGTGTAAAGTTTTCGCCAAAGTTTTTCAAAGTGTCA
>NW_026917958.1:0-13958 GCF_032062105.1 Saccostrea cuccullata | reverse complement strand
AATAATTTAAGTGGTATTGGAAGCAATCTCAGGTTTGTAGATTCAGATTGTTCAAATCATGACCCCTGGGAGGGTGGAAGGGCTAATGTTAGGTGATGTGAGATTAACAAGTACCTATAGGAATAAATAGGAAACCATGATGTTTGTTCAAGACCCCACCTATGTAAAATGCGACCTCAATGGGCAATAACAATGTGCATATGTTTAGGAATATATAGAACAAGATGTGTATGTGAAACTCTGGTTGTAACCCGTGTAGCAGTTTATTTCCAAAGGTTTAAGTTTCTCAAATGCAAGTTTATCTTTAAGGTCAAGGTCAAGAGATCAAAAACAGTGTAACGAAAAGAAAGGACTTGAATAATTATAACTGTGAAATATGAGAGCTAAAGCACCAACAATCATACATATATATTGTAACGTGTTTATCTAAACAATAGGGTTCTTTATAAGGGATATATGATTTTCCTTGTACTCTATCTGAGTAAAAATGATTAGTAGATTCTGTATATGATGTGAAAATAATAAAACTATCAGAGGCTTTACCGAGGGCTATATAATTATTTAAATGTGGCTGGGTAACTTCACCGCGTATTGTTGGTAAAAGGGTTCCTATTAATATAGAAAATCAGGCGCCTCGATCTTATTAGACCTACTACCTCCTGACTCTCAAATTAATTCCCCTAATACCTTACCGCTGATGAACTTATCTATTCCTACCCTAGCCTTACGTTTTTCTGTCGTCTTCAATGTGACTTCTCCTCCGTCTGACTTCAATGCAATTTCCCCGCATCTGCCAATTGCACTGACTTATATACCATTCGAACAATCTATTTCCAAGGGTTGTCAGGTCATTCCATTCTATAGGGGTGTTCTGTACGTTTCTCTTACGTTTCACTACCCACGCCTCTGATATCGTGCGTCCCGCACGCCAAATCACTGAGAATCATATATTTGTTTTTTTTTTTTTTTAGATATATCTATTTACTTATATATATATATATATATATATATATATATATATATATATATATATATATATATATATATATATATATATTGCATTAATATATTTTTTAAAAACATATCTAGAGTAACTGTTTGGTACAACATGCATAGCAATACAATATGAATCCCGACTAGACCAAACATACGTCTACATATTCTTAAAAACTGGACAAAATAAAACAGTTAATCATTCCAGATATCCTCTTCCTCTTCCAATTGCTCGACTACTTCACCATCTTTTTGAAATTTCCTTATGACCCTGATAATTTTCTGGTGACTCTTTTCTGCGTTGATTGCATCAGTTTGTGTTTCAACATCAACTCTCTTTACTTTCTTCTGACAGCAAACACAATGTTGTTCATCAAAAGGCACATTTTGGACATCGGAACCACTGTCACTAGGTTCCACTACTTCTTCAGTTGTTGTAGGCAAATCTTTTGTCACGGTTTCTTTGACGCTAGCATTTCTTCGCTCAACCCCTGGTAAAACTGGAGATGTCTTCTTTCGGTACGTTCTGCCAGCTTCTATGTCCACATCTTCAAACAGAAGTTGACCAGGATTCTTCCGCCAGTCTTCCTCATCTTCAACTCGTTTTGGTGTTTTATTCTGGTCAGTCGTTAGGTGTACTCTTTTCACTTTTGACATCTGTTCCCTGGATATCTCAGTTTTTGTTCTTTCAAATAAATCGTTCAGATGCTCGGGAATGGTCCCTTTGTCCTCTCTTAATGTAACATTATTAACAATGCCCTCTTCCACAGGCTTAAATACTTCTCCTACTGGGGATGTCAAGCCTATTACTGTGTTCTTAAAGATTGTCTGAGGCTGATTAGAGATGCTCATAAGTCTGATTGCCACTTTCTCAGATGAATTAAAAGATCTGACCACCAAGGCTCTTCCACTATCCTGAAACTTAGACAAGGGTTCAATCAATAAAGGTATCCGTGGAAGTTTTTGTAGGTCTAACACTTGACCCTGACATACCATTTCGCTTCTTGGAGGAATAGATATGGTTTCACAAAGACTCACGCGAAAGCAACCGATATTTCCTTGGATATCTAATTCATGTTCTACTCCGTTAACATGCATCTTGGTCTTACAAAAGTCGACAAGACATTGGTTTGTTTGTAAGAAATCTAACCCTATAATACAATCTGCGTTGATGTTGGCTATTACCGCCTGGGTTTCAAATTCTTCAGAACCAAGTTTTATGTAGAATAATCCTTTCCCCTGTACATGAAGAGAAGCACCATCAACACCAACGATTCTCTGTGTAACTGGTGAAAGTCCAGTTTTCCCGTTCTTGTCTATCTTAGCATACAACTGATCTGATAAAATAGTAAGAGTGGCCCCGGTGTCTAACAATAAATTACACCGAGTTCCATTTACCATGGCCTTAATAAACAAACCAGATTCTTGTATGTCTTGGTCAACTTTCAGTGAGGTTGTGCTGGAAACTATTGAACCACTCTTCTTCTGTGAATCTGTATTTTCCTTCAGGCTGGTCGAATTCTTCAAGTCTGTTTTTGGCATCTTAGATTCACCCTGACTGTTTCTCACAAAACAATCTTTCATCATATGACCTTTCCTTCCGCAATTGTGGCATTTAAAGGGAAACTTGCCTTGCTTGCTTAAAGAACTTGAAGTGGTGAGCGTTTCTTTTGTTGAGACATTAGCAATTTTCTTTTCCAAATCTTTTAGGGAAGCCTGTATTTCATCCCTTAATTGCCTTACTTCTTCCCTGACCATCGAGTCTTGTTGAGCATCAGGTGACACTTGGTTATTGCTTGTGTTCCTGACATATCCACCGTCTCCTCTTCTCTGGCGCTCTGCTCTACAGAAGGCCTCTATTTCCACGGCGAAGCAAACAGCATCGTTTAATGACTTTGGTCGTGATTGCTGAATGCGAAGTCGCATATCAAAATCAGCCAGTGCATCTACAAATTGATCCTTGGCTATCATCTCTGTAACTTCCCTGGGTGCCGTTGGATAAGCAAGATGTGCCAATCGTCGAATGCTTTCACCAAGTTCTGGCAAAGATTCACTTGGTTTTTGACGTTTTTCTCTAAGCATAGCTCTATAGAGTTCAGTTTGATTTGCAGGTGCGAATCTTGATTCCAATGCGTCACACAGCTCCATATAGGTTCTATTTGCACCTGGTCGCATATTACCAAGGACCGTTTGAGTCTGTCCTCTTAAAGAGGCTGCAAGGTACAAACTTTTCTGTTGTGAGTTCCATGAGTTGATATCGCTACATGCTTCAAAATGGGCTTAATAATCGATCCATGATCCTGACGCATCATACGTTGCAGGTTTCATGACTGTTTTACCGTATGAATATTCCTTGGGCCGTGCATCTAAAACGTTCTTGCTCAAATCAAGAGTAGGTAGATGTCTATATACTGGTTCCTGCAATGGATTCTGGTTGTTTGACCAAGAAACCGTGGAGGAAGTTGATGACGACACCGCACACCTATTATACAAAGGAGGGGTTGGTGTCAAATGTGTCTCGGTGAAAACTGGTTGACTTATTGTACCAAAGCGCCGCAGCTTATTTTCTGTATCCCTATGTAAGGTTCGATCTATGGTCTGCTTATCTTGGTACAATGTATAACCCGGCACCGGATATCGCATCTGTCCAAGTGCATGTCATGTGTTGCTTGGTGTTCTGTAATCTAATTCATCTAAAGTGTTGTCTGGGTTTCTGTACCTTACATCTACTCCGGAATCTGGTACTACTGAAAACTTGGTAATCTGAGGTGTTGAACGTAATTTTTCTATTTCTTCTCTAAGCTTTTCCCTTCTGGCGTCTATAGCACTGAGATCAGCTATCAATTTGTCCTTTCTATCACTCATTCTGGTATAATTTGTTTTATGTTACTGGTTTTCTCTATTCTATAATTGCACCAGGTCAACGTACTTGGTAAACTTTCCTAAGTCACACACAGTACCAAAATTATAATGAACCTAACCTATATACCCGGTAAATATACACAATTTCTAAACTTGGTAAAATCAAAATACACCTGGTAAAATAAAATCAACAAAAGAACAATACTAATTTTCCTAGAGAATCAAATTTAATCAAGTTTCTATCCCTTAATCAGCTGCCACCAAAATGTAACGTGTTTATCTAAACAATAGGGTTCCACTCTATCTGAGTAAAAATGATTAGTAGATATGATAATTTTCCTTTACTCTTCCGGAGTATAATGATTCTGTATATGATGTTAAAATAATTAAACTATCAGAGGCTTTACCGAGGGCTATATAATTATTTAAATATGACTGGGTAACTTCACCGCGTATTCTTGGTAAAAGGGTTCCTATTAATATAGAAAATCAGGCGCCTCGATCTTATTAGACCTACTACCTCCTGACTCTCAAATTAATTCCCCTAATACCTTACCGCTGATGAACTTATCTATTCCTACCCTAGCCTTACGTTTTTCTGTCGTCTTCAATGTGACTTCTCCTCCGTCTGACTTCAATGCAATTTCCCCGCATCTGCCAATTGCACTGACTTATATACCCTTCGAACAATCTATTTCCAAGGGTTGTCAGGTCATTCCATTCTATAGGGGTGTTCTGTACGTTTCTCTTACGTTTTAATATTATGGCTAAGGAAAGCGTGTTTCAAATGTGGTTTCAATTCCAAGGATAAAGCGTTAAAGTAAAGATACCCAGGGGGAGACTTTGACATAAGAAAAGAAAATAAACACGAGAAATATGAAAGCTCTAGTATACATTTAAACGTAATCACCAAGGTTAACTTTTTTTTGTAAAAAGTGCTTTAATATCAAAGATAATGGTAAAAAATGTCCTTTCTAAGAAAGGAGTTGCCACTATGAATACACTTATGAGGAATGAATGTACCAACAATTCATAAGTTATTGTCAGGGTTAAAGTTTGGAATTTTAATTTTTTCCAATACTCAGTAGTTGGTCAAACTTCAATGTCAAGGGATCAAATATGTTGGTAAACAAAGAAAACCTTGGTCAAAAGGAAAACACATGTTAATATATAAAAACCAATCAAGAGTTATTGGCAACGTTGATGTTTTTTCAAACAAATAGACAGACGGTCGGACAGGACCAAATCTTTATATCCGGAATCATCTATTACTTGAACATGAAAAAATAAGTCATATTTATGTGGAAAAATCTTTATGTAATTAAGATTCTAGTTTTTTCAAACATGACACCACAGTGTCGGATGGCACTTTAATGGGCATGTAAATTAAGCATTGTGGTCCTTGGGCCTTTTGTTTAAATAAAGGTGCATAGTAAGTAAGCCTATTCGAGTGATCTTTATGACCCATGGGTTATTTCTTTAAAACCTACCAGTCAATATTTAAACTGAGAAAAAATTAACTAAAAATTCATCAACACATACATTGCATTTTTTGCAAGAATCAAATATAAATGTTCTGATGATTCAGCAACCAACAATTGTAATGGTAATCAAAAGTGATTCTGGTTTTCAAATAGGATTCCTTTGAAACCAATTCGACTTGATCCAAAGGTAAATTCACCATTTTCTGGAAAAGAAAGGTGGTAGTATAGACAGAACTTATGGTGGTTTCTGAACCAAATGACAACATCTCTGAGAAAAGGTAAAGGTTGTGATGAAAAGAATTCTTGATGCACAGACCCCCAAAAAGAATAGTACATGTATAACCTTTTCTTATATTTTTTTATCCGGAAAGTCATAATTGATGTTATTTCAACAAGGGATTTCAAGGGACTGTTGCTATCTAAAAATACCAGAAGAAGCTCTTGCCAGTCCTGGGATTAACGGAAAGTTTGTCCTTTTTTCCAGCTGTGGACCTTCTGTATTCTTGACACACACAGAATTAATACCATCATCTATCACTTTGTCTAGCATTAATTCTACTTCATTATCTAGTACATCAGGAGCAAGTCACCAGTAGTATTCTTTCATCATTATCTTGTAAGTCATGGACATCTTTTAATCTTACTATATTACTGAGTAATTCTTAGTGTCTCCAAACCATGTTTAGATTTGCATTATTGTATACACAGAAGTCTTCCACTCTCACTTTGCTTGCACATTATAATGAATATTATGCCAGCATCTTCTACAAGTCCATTGCCGTCTCTTAGACAAGGATCCACAACTCATACTTTCCCTTCCATCAGTGGACAACAAATTCATGCCCAATTTCAGTTTGAATGTAACTGTATTTAACAGGCAATTCAAATTGGTATACCCTTTTCTCAATTCCAACTCGGAAATAAACCTTAATTTATATTTTTTGTGCTCATCCGAACAACGACATGATATCAGCGCCATCCCGTAGAATAATTGTTATGCTATCCGGATTGTAACGTCACACATAATAAAGTCGGCTTCGATATATATAATAAAGCACATATTTACTGACTTTTCATACAATAGCATTTTTTTTCGCCTCCCCCCCCCCTCCCCCGACACTGACTACAGTGTATTTCCCTCGGCCGCGGCTCAGAAAAGCTGCTGTCATGCGATGCAATTAACATGCTAGTGTCCTCATACGAGCCAGTAAAAAATGTATACAAGTTTTGTGCTATTGACTCAATCTGGTGTCTTACGTATATGCTGTACATCTGGGTTTATGTTTGTAAATGTGTATAATGCAACATATAGCAATATTTATTAGAGATGCTATAAGTCGACAGATGAATTTTTATCATGATTTTAAGATTTTTATGCTATTCTCATTCAATCTTAAATAAGCACTAATAGAACATGGTATCAAGAGAACTTTGCGTTTGTTTTAAATATCACTACAAATAATGAGAAGTTACAACATATAGTTGTGGAGTGTTGTAGTATGGGGCACTGTGAAACGTCCTATCTTGGACCATGATCTACACGTATGAATAAGCATTATTTTATAATTAACACGTCTGTGTTTAATGAAGAAAATCCATAAATTTAATCATACCGTGTAAAAAGTAGAGAAAAAAAACATGGGTATCAAACATTTAAAATCACAAATAGGTCTTAGATTGTCTGCATATTGTTAAAAAGAAGTGCATGGACCACAACGCTCACATTATGAATAATCTATTCCCGTTCTTTTTTTAATCAGCAGAATTTTTTCCTTAATATACTGTGTTAAAATAAAGATAACAAATTGTGTCTTGTGATCTGTTCAAATCAAATGTACGCTATATCGATATCTGTAAATGCTTCCATCCATATATAACAAGTCTTTGCCGTTCCCGAGAAGAAAACATTTCAAGATTTCCCATTGTGTTTCTATGTATAATTTGATCGGCCACAGTTGATCTCCTAACCCCTTGGAGTAATGATTGAAAAATTAAATCTTAAGTATATAGTACCTCAAGCTTTCACTTTAGTTATTTTTTTTCATTTTTTTGCCAAAGGTTTCTAGAATTTTTTTTACATCGATACAATGAAATATATTATACTCCATTATGTCCCCTTGAAAGAGGTTGTAGCTACATGCATTCATCTGAATAAAATTTAAATTGAATATTTTTACGGAAAACACTGCTCCAATTTCGCAAATTAAAAAAATATATAATGAAGAAAAATTTGAAAATGTTCAATGAGGAAGGATATGGAGACAACAAACAGCACCCAATACCAAAGCCCACAAAACAATAAAAAATAGGAGCAGAGCAAACACGGACCTCCGAAACATCAGAGGTGGGATCAGGTGCCATGGAGGAGTAAGCATCCCCTGCTGGCCGGTCACACCCGCCGTGTGCTCCTTGTCATGATCGGGAAATAACGGAAAAATCCGTGGCAAATTCAGTGTATAAATAATGGACTAACAAATTTATAGTATCTAAAACGTCAGTCAGCATTTGTCTCAATGATAAATTGTATTTTCTGACAAGGTCATTGTATCGACCATAGAATTTACGAAATGATAACTTTTAACGAGACTGTTTATATTCTTGTTTCATGAACTTGCTTGTCAATAAATCAAACGATAACTCATGTTTATACCATTAAAAGCAAATTAAATGCATATTAATGTGTAGAAATTGGTAAGGAGATAATTTTTATGTTTAAACTTTTTGTTTTTATATTAACTGCAATTCACTAAAACATCTCAATCAAAAAATAAAGCTAACAAGCATTTGTTGTGTTTTTTTAAAAAGATTTATTGCCTGGAAGAAATTTTGTATAAACATAAACATGTACTCTTAACAAATGATCTTAAGTCAATATAAGGAAGGGAAGTATATTCCAATTCACCCCATCCGCTTCTAGTTAGGCTCCTTACTTTCGATATAAAAATATACGTGTGCCTTGCTGTTCAAATATAATTCTTCTTCAAACAATTTATAAATTTTAATTGTTATTCATCATTGAACAATTTATTTTCTCTAAATATTTCACAATCTACTGATTCTCTGTTGACTCCTGTACATTGCATGACTTAGGCAGACCATTGTTATCCTGTGACATTATAAACTCATAAGATGGCGGTGGTTCAGAAAATGGTGCACTTCCAGAATGAGGCTCAAATGGTATAGATTGAACATTGTGGCTGTGTATCATATCTGTAAAAGACGATATTGAAGAGTTGAGAAATGAATACTCTCTGTTCAATGATTTAGGTAATTTTTCTAACTGAATATATTTCATAAAATATGGCACTTTAATGACAGCTGATATGTTTCTGAGTAATATAAAAACTTTTCAAAGATTTTGTCATTGAAATATTGCTACTTTAATAAGTTAATTCCCAGAAGATTTAGTTACCTTACCAGGCATTTGTTCAAGATACCAGGGGATTGTGTTTCCTATAAAATTCTTTTGGAAAAACCTTAATTTGTCAATACAACATTTTTAGTCTTTCAATTTTAAAAGAAAAACCGGTTTAGGAATCAGAGGGAAATTAAAATTTTGAACCTTTTGCATGCACCTCTAAAATATACAAAACAGATATTAGAGGAACGTATCGTCTGACCTTAATCCATAGCACTTTTGCCTCTTGACTCTGTGATGGATTTTGCTACTTTTTCTAATTTTCTTATTTAAACTATCCTCTTGGAACTACATGCATAGCGATTTCCAGTAAATATTCTACCAAGCCTCTTTCCTTACTCCTTACTAAAATATTAACATTTGTGAAGAAAAAAACTTCAGTAGTATACTTTGAAAGAACATATTCGAGAAGTGATGTATATCAGAAGTGGATACTTAAAAATTCCAAGGAACCTCTAGGAAAATTTGAAATCACAAAATGTTGCTAAATCAGCAGCATTAAAACTTTATATACAACCCTTCCCAACGTTACTTTCCATCCATGCTTCTTGATTTATTTACAGCTGCTTTAGCGTATAAAAATCGAACTTGTACATACTTTGTCATTGGTCATTAATTAAGCAAAATCATTTGGTCCAAAGAAACCGATTGTACACAAAAGTACTCTGAAGTTGAGATATCAAATAGATGATTGGGTTTCTGATTGACAAAATCTATGAGGATTAAGAGATCAAGTTTTTAAACAATCCATGGATACCACAGAGTCTGACAAATCTGTTACATATATGATAAACGTGATGACTTTAACTTTTCTTTCGTCAACTTCCCCTACTTATCCAGCAATATACATGTACCTTCATCACCTGCATACAGAGTGTATATATCTCAGTTGATTCGATACGCAAGAGCATGCTCTACGTATGAACAATTTCTAAAATTATTAAGAAATGAGTTTAATTTTGGGGGATTCTTGAGGTTATGAACTGCGACGCTTTACGCCTGCATATTTCATGAAGCGCGTAGTTCTTAGTTTTGACCAATCGGAACATTACCCGGCCTTTTCCGTCGAGAAAAAAAATCACTTGGCCTTTTCCGCCAAGTCGAAAAAAAATAACTCGGCCTTTTCCGTCAAGTCGAGAAATTGCGTTTTCTCGACTTGACAGAAAAGGCCGAGTGATGTTCCGAAAGAGTTTTGTGAGGTATTATGACGTAACAATTGAGATATTCATGCTCACTCATAATAGTTCATGAGAAAATGAACATTGATCCTATTTACAAAGAATCTGACGTAAATTTTTTTGGAAATATAAATATTAACATTTGAATTCAACAAATGAAAACAGTTGGATCGAAACCTTTTTAGCCAGGTTCATAAATATCTCCCCCTATAGAAAACTCAATGATTTCCCCTAAGATGCTGAGGAATCCTAGAGACGCAGTCTCCAAACAAAATAATAAGAAGAGTATCACCATAATATAAACCTTACATTATATTCTGACTATTTTAATCCTTTGTCGGTGATGGTGAAAATAACGTATTCAAATTCTAACCCCCATTGAAACAATTCAAATGGGGAGAGAATGGACACATACATGTACCTATAAAACAGCAGAGGTGATTTGATTATATTGCCGATATATATCTCAGTTGATTCGTAACGCCAGAGTACGCCCTTTCTAAAATGAGTTAAATGTTTGACAAACAAGTTAGTAAAACAATTACATCAACAGTCTTGTTTTAAGTCATCATTTCGTACGTTCTATGGTCGATACAATGACCTTGTAAATAAATACAATTTATCATGGAGTCAAATGCTGGCTGACATTTTTCATAATTGTTGAATCTATTATTTATATAATGTATTGACGACGGCTTTCCCGTTATTTTCCGATTATGACAAGGATCAAACGGTGGATGTGACTGGTCGGCAGGGGATGCTTACTCCTCCATGTCACCTGCTCCTACCTCTGTATTGTGGAGGTTCATAGTCTGTTTCTATTTTGTATTGTGTTATGGATGTTTGATCTTAAATACTGTTTCTTTCCTGTATATATTCCATTTAAATGATGAATTGAAGGCCAAGGTACAATATTTTTTTTTTATAATTTCAAAGTTTGTAAATATTTTATTATTCATATGAATACAAAGATAGGTTATCAAAGAACAGGAATCAATTTATATCTAACTAAAATTTAAAACATTTCTGGGGGAAATGATTTCTCAAAACTAAAAAGATATTTTCAATTAGAAAATCAAGCATCTTTTTAATATCAATTTCAAGTACTTATGTTTAGGAACACAGAGGCATCTCTATTTCTCTCTCCCTCTTACTTTTTCTGTTTTTTTTTTGTACATCTTTCATCTTGCATCGTTAGTTGATATTTGAAATATTCTTTCATGATAGGTCTTGAGGTTTAGAATCGTTGCATTATCATATCTCCGTATGACCCAGTAAAGGGTGTTTATTAAATTAATGAAGTTAGATTTTATCACATCCAAATGCTAGAGGAAATAAAGCTCCGCTTCCACAATTAATCCACCAATTTACACTCTGGATGTCATTGAGGAAATTTGCTTCTAACAGAAAACAAGAGGCCCAAGGGCCTTATAGGTCACCTGAGCATTATGCAACAACTTTCCAGTCACAATGTATTGAATTTGATTCATGTTTTAAGCCAGATGTTATATGGCATTCACAATTTTGAAAGAGGCACCATTGATCATCATAACAATACACTTAGCAGTTGCTTAGCTTGGTTACTGAATACACATATGCAGGGTAGGGGAACAAAAATGCACTCCAACTAATCAGTAATATTCAGCAATAATCAGTAGTGCCCCTTACAGTGTGACATAAACCCCTGACCTTAGGTCCACACATTGCACAAATTTTTAAAAGGCACCCATAAAATTGCCTATCAAAAAATAAATAAATGTTTTATAAATACAAAGGAGCAGATTTCAAACAATTAATTCATTTTCAGTATATAAGTAGAGCCCACCCCCAACCCTGACCCTGGGGCCTTGAATTTCACAATTCTGCAAGATTAGGGCCCTTGCTCATCATAACTATATAGGTAGTTCATCTGCTTCATACCCAGAGACATAGAAGAAAATTTTCAAAAATGTATTAATGTATTTTCACTATATAATCAATAGAGCCCCACCCTAACACCAGACCCTGGGGCCATAAAATTCATAATTTTAGAAGAGGCATTCTTGCTTATCATAACTATTTACTTAGTTAGTTTGTTTAATTCCTAGGAGCAGAGAAGATTTTCAAAGAATTCATGTATTTTTACTATATAATCTATAGAGCCCCGCCCTAACACCAGAACCCCTGACCCTGGGGCTATAAAATTCACAATTTTGGTTGATGCACTCTTGCTCATCATAACTATGCACTTAATTAGTTTATTTAATACCTAGGAACAGAGAAGAAGATTTTCAAAGAATTCATGTATTTTCACCATATAATCAATAGAACCCCCCCCCCCAACACCTGAACCCTTGACCCTGGGGCCATAAAATTCACAGTTTTGGTTGAGGCACTCTTGTTCATCATAACTATGCACTTAGTTAGTTTATTTGATACCTAGGAACAGAGAAGATTTTCAAAGAATTCATGTATTTTCACTATATAATCAATAGAGCCCCCCTAACACCAGAACCCTTGACCCTGGGACCATAAAATTCACAATTTTGGTTGAGGCACTCTTGCTCATCATAACTATGTACTTAGTTAGTTTGTCTGATACCTAGGGGCAGATCTAGAGAAGAAAATTTTTAAAGAAATCATGTATTTTTACTATATAATCAATAGAGCCCCCCCCCCCAACACCAGAACCATTGACCCTGGGGCCATAAAATTCACAATTTTAGTAGAGGCACTCTTACTCATCATAACTATGCACTTAGTTAGTTAATTTAATACCTTGGAGCAGAGAAGAAGATTTTCAAAGAATTCATGTATTTTCACTATATTATCAATAGAGCCCCCCCCCCAACACCAGAACCCTTGACCCTGGGGCCAAAAAATTCACAATTTTTGGTAGAGGCACTATTGCTCATCATATCTTTGTACTTAGTTGGTTTATTTAATACTCAGGGTCAGAGTAGAAGATTTTCAAAGATATCATGTATTTTCACTATAATATATTATCAATAGAGCTCTACCCTAACGCCAGAACCCCTGAACCTAGGGCCATAAAATTCACAATTTTGGTAGAGGCACTCTTGCTCATCATAATTATGTATTTAGTTGGTTTATTTAATACCCAGGAGCAGAGAAGAAAATTTTCAAAGAAATAATGCATTTTCACTATATACTTATTTAGCCCCGCCCTAGCACTAGAACCCCTGACCCCAGGGCCATGAATTTCACAATTTTGGTAGAGGACTCAATGCTGATTACAATCATGCAAATATTTTGACTGCTTGATGTCCAGGAGTAAAGAAGAAGATTTTTAACTATTGCATTAATTTTAGTGGTTTTGGCCCCACCCCTCAGGCCCCAGGGGGGCAGGGATCATGAAATTCATAATTTTTGTTCCCCTTCACCCATAGATGCTTTGTGCCAAATTTGGTTGAAATTTGTTCAGTGGTTGCAGAGAAGAAACTGAAAATGTTCAAATGTTAACACACGACACACGACGCACGGCGACGGACGAAAACGGATAGCAATAGGTCACCTGAGTTTACTCAGGTGACCTTAAAATAGATACATGTCCTAGTGTTTACATAAATTTTATAAATTTGAGTTGTTAATTTCCATATCTAGATATCCTAAATAAATTTTACTTCGGTATTCTGAATGTTCTGTGTTGCTCTGCGTTATTCAAATTACCGGGTCTTGCAATCAGCTAAACAACTACAAAAACATTATAATACAAAATATATTATAATAATAAGATTGGTTTTTTTTTCCTTTTTCTAGCAAGCTATCCATGAAACCGTCTTTTTCCTATCCTGTGCAAAAGATGCTTTGGAATTTCTGAATTCCACACACGAGATTATTTTGAGGCGTAGATGAAATAGAAGTTTCGTACCAGAATTATCAACTCTGTGTTAACCTACAATAGTATATGAAAGCAAGTGCTATATTCTGAAATATCAATATGGTTATCTTTTATCACAAATAAGAATTTTAATTTAATATAGAACGAAACTATTACACCTATGGAAGGTCCTTAAATTTAAG
>NW_026917957.1:0-13829 GCF_032062105.1 Saccostrea cuccullata | reverse complement strand
TGAAAATCGAGAAATATTAAAATTAAAAAAGGAAGACATTGTTTACAAAAGTATTAAATGTTAATATGAAGGTGATCTTGATCTCTTGTATAAAGTTCACGTGCCCAAAGTTAACTCTCGCCATCGAATGCTTTCCGGTTTGGACACAAGTACTTAATACTTAGAACGTTATAAAGGAGAGGACGTTCTAAGTATTAAGTACTTGTGTCCAATCCTTTTGTTGTAACATCTTAACAATAAAATATGTTCAAACCAAACCAATGCTTTCCGGTTATTTGACACTTTCAGACAAATGCCTGTACATTTATATAAAAGTACAAATGCCTGTACATTTATATAAAAGAGGGTAATAAATTAAAGAAAAGTTTTCTAAATTTGGGAACAGAACATAAACGATGAGAAATAAAGAAGAAAATAATTTTTTCTTGATATCTTGGATAAAGAAAATTAAAGTTCACGTGCCCACTACATATAACTGCAAACTCTCGCCATCGAATGTTCTCTGGTAATTTGAAATTTAAGAAAAATGCCTGCACATTCAATATACAATAAAGCGAAATTAATTAAATCATGGGTTCTAAATTTGGGAAAAGAAAGTAAGCAATATGAATATGTACATTTTTTCAAAGATGTACATTTTTTTTCAAATGAATGCTGAAAATCATTTATCGAAACTCAAACAGTCTGAGTTCAAGATTTATTACAGTTCGTATATAATATAAAGATTAAAAAAAAACTGATTAAAAGCTCTTTCTAGTATTTAATTTTGTCTCTTGATCTTAATAACACAAAATAATTTACCAATTGGAATGACGTAACCATTTAATAAAATTTTCTATTCAATTTAAAATATTGATATGTAATTTTAGAAAAAAAAATAAACCTATTTATTCTTAGATTAAATTCTATTCATAGCAAAATAAATGAAAATACTTTTATAAATAAACACACAGTGTCATTCTTTTTTCGTTACAGGGAAAATTCGCAAATTAGAATTCGGGGAGATAACTCCCGTTTGTTTACGATACTAATTGTCAGTAATTTATCGATGATTTAACCGCGGCGGGGACAGGTAGGTGATGAATTTCCCGCGGAGGGAACGCGGTTTACCTGTCTCACCTGGCCAAATACCGCGTTGTGATTTTACCGCGGCGGGGCGCGGAAAATACGGGATCCGCGTTGCCTGTACTGTATAAGAATAAGTAGAGCAAAGCCCTAAACTCGGTTTATTTTTAACACTCACAGAATGTAGAGAAATAATTAGAATTTCTTTGCAAATATGGATGCTGTTTCAAGAATAAGAAAAGCATCGATTTGTATTTGATCATAATAAATATTAATCGGAAGAAAGAAAAGCTATTTAGTGAAATAGATTTCACAAAGTATAACAGGCATGAACATAATTACGGAGCCCTGAAGCTACCGTGGGGACTTAACCCCGCCTCCATTTTTTAAATATTGAAAAAATCTTTTAACCCCCCCCCCCCCCCCCCGAGAAATCCTTTTCTGTTAATTTTCATCACTGACACAATTGTAGGTTTCTCCCCACCCCCATCCCCCTCGCCGCCCGACCACAACCATTATATACCGCCACCGCACCAATCTGATTAGAAACAGTTTCTTTGGTGCGCTCTTATGGTTTATGTGGCGATCAGCGTGTACCGAGCGGATCAAAGAATTGATTTATTGATTGTACGTTTTACGTCACCATATACTACGGCCCAGATAGCAAGCTGACGTTGGGCCGATGTTGGCATATGGTTGGTAGATCGGCTACATATCGCGGTTGGTAGAACGATATTGGGCCAACATCGGTCCGACATTGTCATTACAACAGTCGGTGTACTGACATTGTTCTAACATCGGCCCGACATTGTAATTACAACAGTTGGTGCATTGACATTGTACCAACATCGGTCCGACATTGTCATTACAACAGTTGGTGCACTGACATTGTTCTAACGTCAGGCCAACATCAGGCACGTTTTTGAAAGGGGGGGGGGCAACCACAGAATTTTTTTTTTACCTGAAAAAGTTGATAAGCAGATTTTCCTTGATATTACTATACCGTGGTAAAAAGTGGGGGGGGGGGGCATTTCAATGGACATTTTCTGTACTAAAGGTAATGTTGGGGGGAAAAGTGGGGGCCACCACCACCCCCCCCCCCTCCCCCCTGTTGCTACGTGCCTGAACATTGTTATTTTTAATGTTGAAGTATGGACATCTTTGTAATGTTGGCCGGACATTGTTGAACCACTGTTGCTATGTAAACTTATGTTGAAACGTTTAAAAAAATTATCTATTTATTTTATTTTTTTATTTATTTGTTTATTTATTCATTTTTAATTATTTAACCCTTACGCAGATTTTCAAAACTATGGAATATAACTTAGATTTTTCTCTAGAATTGTCGACTAGTATTACAATTACATCGGGATCGAAGTCGGGCTCGATAAGCAATTTTGAAATTTAAACAACACACCGCGCCGAAATTTAAATTTTTGGGTGTTCCACGCAGCCATGCTGATGTTGTACAGAAGGAAAGTTCGGAGGAGAGTGTCGCGAAAAGTAAAATCATGACTAGCTTTGGGTGGAATTTCTGTTTTGACAGAAGATGAAGACATTTTACGACCTGTACTGCGGTAGGTACAATGTACAAAATAATTTAACATGTGTCCTTGAATGAATAATTGCTTCTGCTACTGCTCCTTAGTCAGGACACTACACATAAAATGCCTGACAGTGAAATCGTTTGAGCAAGTAGCAGTTTTGTTTAATTCAGTTTTGTTTTAATAATTTAACACTTCTAAACATCTAATAAAGATGGATTTCAACCCGAATTTCCTCGTTTGGGATCGATTCAGGAATTTTAGTGTTCCTCTCTTCAACATTTAACAGAGTATGATGTAAAATGTAATAAAATGTTATTTATTTTTAAATGCATGTTCAAGATCATTTTCAGCACTTATTTTGATTATTTAATAGTTGCATGAAGTGGACTGTGCCCGAGACGATTCCCACAGGGCCGGCGAATAGTCAGCTTGTATAAATGGTAAGAACCAGCTCAAATTTTCATTTAACACAAATAACCTAAAATTGTTTTTATTACCTTGTATCTTTTAGCATAGAACTATAAAAATATTGCAGACTTCTATGTACCAAGTAAACAAGAGGTTTATATTCTTAATTTCCTTATCCTAAAAATACATAACAATGGATTCTGACAGGTAATCTAAACATGCTATAAATTAGCACAGCTATGCATATTAATTATTTTATATCAAATACTTATGCATAAATTATTAAGAATAGCTATCATTTTGACATATTCTATGATGCACAATTATACATGCATTATTTACAGGAATCTGAATGCTCACAAGAAGGACAAATGCAGTATGGAAATTAACACAAAGTTATTCTAAGATTTTTTAAATTTTCTGATTAGATCTATAAAATCACATGAATTGAAATACATGTATCTTATATCTTATTCAATGTAAGTCAGGCATAGAGCTTTAGCTCTAGCCCTAACCTTTTCCTTTCAATAGCTCACTTGAGCCATTTTAAGTTCAAAGTTAAACAAAGCGAGTTTTCTCATCAGTGTCTAGTATTCGTCTGTCATCTGTAAACTTCTCAAATTTTTACATTTATCGAAATTAATCCTAATTTGAACCAAAATAAAGACACTGCAAGATAGTGAATTTCTATTCTTCAATACATGTATACTGAACTGTCAGGTTGAAGTAACCAATTGTCTTAACAGTCTTGTACTCTTGTAGAGCCTTACTTTATTATTTGTCATATATTTATATGTTAATAATGTATAAATGCGATAGATAATCGATGATAATACATCCTGATGGTCATTTTTTCTTTCAGAAATTGTGCCAGAAAAGTAAGTGTCTACGGGAACGATCAACATCGAACTTTCTGAGCCTTCATACTTAAACTAAAGTGAATTCATTTGTGAATTTCATGGGATATCAGTGAGGAAGTGATTCAAGCAGACACTTGAGAAATTTCGGATCTAACTCATAAATTAGGATCTTTGGCATATTCGGGGAAAATAGCGTGACTGTGTTGATTTTATGGGATCTTTTTATTAATATAGTTGTAGTGGATATTTTGTCTTAATACATGTGTTTGTCACTCTAGTCTAGTCATTAACTTTGTACGGTAAATGTTCATTGGCAACTGGAAGTTCATTGTAACTGTATACCCCATTGAGGTTTCAATGACCTCTCCCAATGTTATTAAGTCAAATGTCATATTTTAAAAAAAGAAATAGTTTGTTTTATTACAAAGAAATGTTGATCAGTGAGAATACTTGGAAAAAAATATGCTTACATTGTACATCTATAAGTGTATATGTAATATTTGTTTGAAAACACATTGTGAAAGAAACAATTTTTTTTATTTTGAAAATATAGATTTGATCTATGATAAATTGAACATTGAATTGAATTGAATTCAGTTTTCATTGTATCTTCCTGGAATTTTGTAGATTTCAATGGAATTCCATAGATTTCTAAATATCTTTGTGCACAGATATGTTGGGCCAACATAAGAATTATCATTGTTTGAAACTGGGCCAACGTAAGGCCTACATGAAGATGCACAAATACGTTGGGCCTACATTGGGCCAACATCAGAATTATCATTGTATAACATTGGGACAACGTAGCGCCAACATGTCAGTGCAATGTTGCAACGATGAGCAAAATTACATTGGCCCAATATACATTTTCCGACGTTGGTCCAATGTCGGAAAATGATATTGGGCCAATGTAATTTTGCTCATCGGCGCAACGTTGCGCCGACATGTTGGCGCAACGTTGGCCCAATGTCATAGAACGATAATTTTGACGTTGGTCCAACGTTGGGCCAACATAACTGACAACAGTGGCCCAACGTTGGACCAACGTCAGAATTATCGTTCTATGACATTGGGCCAACGTTGCGCCAACATGTCGGCGCAACGTTGCGCCGATGAGCAAAATTACATTGGCCCAATATCATTTTCCGACATTGGACCAACGTAACTTACAACGGTGGCCCAACATTGGGCCAACGTAAGCTTGCTATCTGGGGGTGGCTGGTGAGAGAATTTTTTTTATTAATTCGTAGCCACGAAAAAAAATTTCGTGGGAACAAAATAAAAATTCGTGGGAACGAAAAAAAAAGATAAAGAATCTAGTGTATTGACAGATCGGGATCTTAATTTAGACGCCAATGTGTGTATAGACCAGAGGCGCGGATCTGCAGACAAAAAGCTGAGAATATAATTATGTTATTTACATGTAGCTAAGCTTATGTCCAGTGCATTTTTCAATGTATTTCACTCATTTATTCCTAGACGTTTCAAATAAATGGCGTGTAATTGTAAGGGTTTTTTTTTAGTCAATCACTCAATGTATATTTTCACAATCAGTGGCAGAGTAGGTCCCTATTATTGGGAACATGACATCTTAAAAATGAAAGCAATACTAATGTTGATACTATTTATTTATTCATCAGCTCGTCATGCAATTAAGCGGCAAAAATCAAATTTCAATAATTAATGACGATTCAGGCACATTATTCAATAACCAAAACGACTTTAAACAAAAAATCCAGTTAACTCAGTCCAATTGAATGACAATAAGTCCGTTCATCTTGAATGACATACAAGAGAAGAACCTAAAATGACATTACATAGCACAACTTTATTTCGTGGTCACGAATTTTTATTTCGTGGCCACGAATTAATAAAAAAAAATTCTCTCACTATGTCCTATACCAGTCACCGTAATATACAGATAAAGGGCTTCATTTTTTTTACCTTTACTCGGCACTCAGGGTCATTGAGCAGGACGGCTCTCCACGTTTAAGACATTCGACCCATCTTAACCTCAGATTCAATGGAACTGAATGCATAACAGATACATTTGTTTATGGACTCACTGAATACTCAGTATATAGAGAAATAATTTTCATTTTTTAGTATCAGTATATAAGAGTAGGAAATGCCCTAATTTATGAATTTGTCCTGTCCTTGATGAGTTAATCTTATCCCCCTTTGATTTGACTCAATAATAAATATGTTTCATTAAATCTATTTGATCAAAAAAAGATTTTCTATTTCTATTTCTTATGATCGAAAAAATCTTTCAACCATAGCTTTATTGATATTCGTAGTATATATCTTATCTTTTCAAAAACTTACCTCTTTTCATAGACTTCAATGCAATCTTCAATGATTAATAAGTTGGTTAATGAAATTTTTGAAAATTTCTCTTGCCAAATCCCTTTATACTCTAAAATGCTTCAAAAATATCAGAGCATTTTATAAACAATTGATATTTAAGGTTCGAAAATTTAGTCCTAATATGGGTCGGATACTTCAAAGAGGCCGAGTCTAATTATTTCTACCCTAGAGATTTTGATAATTTTTCGTTTATTAATTTTTACCGTTATATTCATTGTTTTAAGTTTTAAAAATCGAATGTTTACCATCCCGATTTCTTAGAAAGCCATTTCAAAAGTTGTCAAATTTACTATTGGACCGTGTAGGAATGTGTTGGAAAAGCAACAAATGATCACATTTTCCCCATATTTTTTGTATTTTTGTCCAAGCGATTTCTTTACAGCCAAGTACTTGAAAATTGTTGCAACAGGTCACCTAATTTCAAAAAAAGTTGACCATCAAATTTGGTCTTGGAATTAACAACAATGTTTATTTTTTTTAATGCTTAATACCTCTAAAATTGCCATATTGCATCATAAATATATATTGGTGCAGATTAATTACCAGTGCAGATGACTTATTTTGGTTAAAAATAGCAATGTTTAGATTGCTACATGTAGTATGTTTCTTCTGATGTTCTTTCAACAGTTTAAGTGTAATATCCATGGACGTCTTGAATATGTAGGACTCCAAAGTGCGATGGGACTCCAAAGTCCGATGGTCACGCCGAAGTCCGATGGTCTGCGCCAAACCCCGATGGTCTGACACGCCAAAGTCCGATGGTGCGAAAAAACAATTAACGTTTATGACGTCATAGTTCTACTGCGCAAAAATGCAATGCCGCGCCATGCCAAGGCCCGATTGTTTAAAATAAATACAAATAAATAATAAATGCAAAGACTAACCCTAATCTTTTTTATATAGGTGCGAGAATAACACTTAATAGTCGAAAAATGTGTTACAATTATATAAGCTAGATATCTCGGATCGGTGCTGGACTAACCAAAACCATTCCAATAGTGTGCGAGGACTAACTATAAAATCTCTCGGTTGAGTTCGAAGAAACACATTAGTGTTCAAGAACTAACCCTTATCAGTCGAATGGTGTACAAGGACTAACCCTAAAAGCTTGGTGGGCGAAAACAATAAGCAAAATCAGTAAAATTGTATGAGAGACAAATACTAAATCAATGGATTTTGAATGTAGAACGTCATGACGTCGGACTATTGTGACGTCATAAACGTTGAGTGTTCCTTCGCACCATCGGACTTTGGCGTATCACACCATCGCACTTAAGGTAGATCGCGGGTTTACTGTTTGCCTGAAAACATAGGCTTAAAATTTGTCAGCTAACTCCTCTCGTTATAAATTTTTCATTGTGAAATTTTTTTGAGATTCGTCTGAGTGGTTAAATTGTAATCGTAATTCAAATGCGCTACTGTTGATGAGAACAGGTGAAGCTTTTTCAATGAAATATATAGTAAAATGCCCCTTTTCTGCCGCTATACGCATTTCAAAACCATGGTCATAGCATAAAAACGAGGTAGACGAATTTTATATTACTCGATACAATGAATGTGAAGTAAATTTAGAATCGATCTATTAAAAAAAATTAATATGTGTTCTCGCTCAATTTCTTGCAAAAAAACCTTAAAGTTTTACAATTTTCGATCAGAAGTATATTTTCTTGACGACGTTATATAACGTTGGTGCGACGTCATTATTTTTCGTATACCTGCATGACTAAACAAAATTGAATTAATCAACAATTCAATCAAAATATAGCATGCAATCCGTGAATTCATTTTTTTTTTCGGTATAATCATTGCCATTGTTTACCATGAGTCAATCATTTATTTGAATCTCTTCACCATTTTACGATAGCGTACAGAGACTACAAAACATATAGTTAATTTCATATACAACAATAGGTCTAGAAAGGCATGCGTGAGTAAGAAACTAAACAAAAACAAAAAAACATTTGTAGGTTACTATAAATGTGAAGTATGGGAATTTAGGCCGGGGAGCATATTTTATTTATTTTCTTTACAAAGGAGCACAATTTTCTTAGAAAGCAGTGTTTATTGTTATTCATAATGTTTTCAAAACTAATTATATTCTGGAATTTTATGTGTTTTTCTGTTAAGCATAGTTTTCTTTCTGTTTGTAGCGAGTTGCACTTTAAAATGTAATGAAACTCATCTCCGAGTTCATTTAGATTACAATGGGGAGAAATTCTATCTTGTCTTGGTATATTAGGCCAGCGTCCACTTTCAACTGGTAAATGATGGTTACACGTTCGAAATCTACAATACGTTATTAAGTCTTTTGATAAAATATTAAAATAGTTTTCAAATTTTAGTTCGTCTTTGTATATTTTATAATTTAAAGCTTTGGGTGAGGTTTGAAGGATTGATTGCCAACTTTATTTGAATTGATCCAATAATGTGAGTTTAACTTTCGCCTTTAACCATTTAATATTAATTGGGTTTTGTTCAAGCCATACATTTGAGAGTCCACAGTTATTTAAGATATTTCTAATATTTTCAAGCCAAACAATTTACCAACAGTGTGGCACAATTTCAATGTCATGTGTTTTCTTTTTCTATCATTAAACTCAAGGGCAGGAGTACGGAAAATTATAACAATTGTAAATAGATGAAAGGGGAAAAGCATCGTACCGGATATAAGAACATTTTCAAACACATATGTTTATGTTTCATTTTCTTTTACTGATAAAATGTACCAGCTTTTAAAGAGGAAATAGTGCAACTGAATTGAAATAGCTTTACGGCCTACATTGTATACATTTATACTTCATAGAATGAATTAATTTTGTCTATCACTGAATTAATAGACTTCAGTTTTCCCCTCCAAATTGTCGTAAAGGCCATTTCTTATCATTATTTTGCCGATATATAGAATACTATAGAAAGCATACAGTTTACTATAGAAAACATGTAGCAATACTATATTAATAAAACATTTACTACTATATGCTCGTTTCCCCTAAATGAAAACGCCTGGTACCCCCTCCTTTTTTATTATTTTTATTTATTTATTTATTTATTATTATTTTTTTTTTTGCTTGTCAAAGAATGTTTGGTCGTTGATAGGACACTAACTGAACAAGCTAATTCAGAGAATTTGTGTCCCCCGCTTAGAAAAAGTAAAACATGCGCTGTTCGGGGGGGGGGGGGGGGGGGGAGTCGGATCCCTCTCACTGAATTTGTAGAATTATTAAATGTATACATGCATGTATACTGAAGCAAATAAAATATACCATCATGGATATAAAGTTTTAATTGCTTATTCTTTATTATGTGTATAGAAGAGTCTTTTATATGGAATATTTATCACACTGTAATGATGATTTTATGAGTTTGTACAAGCCAGACCTCGTAAATTTTTCATTTCGCGTGCTGAATACTATTATTTAGTAAAAAAACAGTATTTCTAAAAAAAAAAAAAAAAGGTGGTCCGTCCGGGACTTGAAATCGGGATCTCTCACACGGGAAGCGAGAAACAAACCACTTGACCACGGAATCGCTTTACAATCAGTTAGGTATATGCAGAAGTGAAATCACATACATGTATATATTCATGTTCGGTATTGTCAAAATTTTACACAATCCATTATGTTTGATTTATTTACCCTTTATTAAACAGTTCTAATAGATGTAATAAGAACATAAAGTCCGCCAGGAACCTGTTTTATACGCAATAACTCTCCTCATACCCCTGTGCTAGAAAAAGCGACATGTAATACTATAAATACTAATAAAACAAACGGGGCGGGTCACTTTGAGAGGGATGAGAGAGGTCCTAGGGAGTTTGGGTATAAAATTACATTGCATAAGCTCAAATTCTTCTTGAAATATCGCCCGGAAATAATAGTGTTACACACAGACAGAATGTATAAATTTACGACCTTGAACTTTGACCTTTTGACCTCAAAATCAATAGGGGTCTTCATTAGGCCACAAAAAGTTATTATGTTAAATTTGCTTATTCATGACCTTGAACTTTTGACCTCAAAATCAATAGGGTTCTTCTTTAGTCTATAGGGAGCTGCTATGCTAAATTTCATTGTAAAAGCTTAAAGGGTTCTCGAGATATCGTGTGGAAACAAAAGCGTTACAGACAGACAGAAGGACGGACGGACAAGCCCAAATTAATATCCCCCACTTTTCAAGCGGGGGACAAAAAATATGGTTGTGCCCTCTAACTTATTTTGCTTTCTACGGGCCAGCAACTTTTGCCTTGAACCCCCCCTCCCCCCCCCCCCCACACACACAAAACTTCAATTGCAGTTGTAAGCCGAATCGCTATTCATTGTCAATAATAAAAAGGTCTGAGTTAATGAATGACAATTTTTAGGACGTAGATATTTTATTTGTGATATTTTATTTGGCGATGTTACCTAAATCAATAACGTCTCTCCTGTTGATTATTATCTAGTTTACCCCCCCCCCCCCTTTCCAAAAAACATCAGTAAGAGAAATTTCATGTACAAATGAAAGTTCACATTAAGCATAGCTACGTATCATATACCGTCCATTTCTTTCTCGTTTTAAAAATCTTATACCTGTACAAAGGGTCAAACAATATTGTTGCACATAAAAATATTACCAATCGTAATATCGTAAAAGGCAGACATCATCATGAAGAAAATGGATACCTTGTATATTGAGTCAGAGATTATTGCTGTTTAAAAGAAACAAAAATAAAGCAGATTCGAATGTAGGCTAAATTAAACAAACAAAACAAAATTCATAAAACTGAACAAAATTACTAAACTGCATGCAGGTCAGGCGTAAGACTCCGGCGGTGGATCTGTCTTTGTATTGTTACTGTTGTATCAACAATTAGGCAATGGTATTTTAGAAAAGTACGTACACATAGAAGATAACAGCATTAAAAACTACTTTATAATGTAAAAGACCGCCTTGATCAAAACATAATTTATTCTAAATTACATACAAAAAATATTTAAATACTCTAAGCAAGCTTTAAATTTTACAGCATACTGCTGAAGATATTTTTTGCTTGCTTAGCTGAATGCGGTAAGCTTTTTACGTCAAATCCTATTGTGACGTCAGCAAACCCGCGATCTACCTTAAAGACGTACAACACACTGGGGGAGATAACTCTTGCGATTTCAATTGAACGTTTGACGTGACGTCAAATTTAACGTCAAAAATAAAGCGTCAAAACGACGAGTAAAACGATCCCGATGTATATCAATCATGAAAGAAAATTGGGATATGGGGCTTGGCTGTGATTGTGCGTACCATACTCAATCAATAAGTATTTTTTAATTAACCGATTAAACTCCGTAAAAAGCAAGACATAAAATACCATCCCTTAATGTTTATTTCATTTCATTTCATATACAACAAATTGTATTTTTGATCAAAGCGCAGCATTTTGTTTTATTCTGAAAATTTTATTTTACATTGCCGAAATTCTCATTATGTACAATTGGCTATATCACATTCCGATTAATGGTCTTCATTACAATTTGTGCATTTACGATATAAATATTGTTTTTCTTCTTTAATGCAATAAAACAACAATAAATAAACAAAAAAACTTTTTACAATGTAAAATCGATGTTGTTCTCAGACCCTTAATGATCAAAGAGGAACAACTCTGAAAATGTAGGAGATGTTTATTTTCCTCCCTTTATTCACTGTTTTCCACAGAATCAGATACATTTACAGCAAGAACTGATAAATCCGAGAATTGAATACTATAGACCTCATATACACAATGTAAGTATAGAATTGAAAAGAATTGTTCACTTGTACTGAAATTATCTGCATTTATGAATATCCTATTGCAGGAAATCGTTTGACTTTCTGTCAACAATGTCGGTTCGCATTCCCTCGAATCAAAACAAAACGTAGCCTATAAGATTTTGAAAAATATCAAAGTGAGATTTGATATAAATTGCAATAGATGAAAAGTTTAATGTTTGATATTTTGAAGTTAATGTGGACGAATACGAAATTTTTATTTTAACTTTAGAAGCGACGACATTGAAAGAAATGCGTACAATATCATGAGGGGTGTACATCTATGCAAATGTCGATGTATCCCCACGGCCACATACTGTCTCGTTTGAAATAATGACATGAAAGAAACTACAATTATTCCATTTAAATCACAGGAGAGTTGAACATACACCATTTTTTTAATGAATAAAATTAAAGAAATAAAATTAAAAATCAACATATTCAAGTTCAACAAAACTTGAATTCGTATCCAGGTTTCATGTGATATGGAATGCATAACGCATACATATATGGACTAAACACTAAAATCCTTCAGTATTTTTTTCCTGATACATATAAAAAGAATAGTCAATATATATTTATTCTGCATTCATGAATTTAAAAACTAATGCATACCTCCGGGATTCAAATGACGAAATACCAGTATATTTGCACTGTAAACGACGTTTCGTCAAACGCTAATGGTCTGCGACGCAAAAAAGGAAGGGGTGGGGGTGATAGGGGTACTCAAAAATTGCCTAAAAATCTACATTTAAATACGCTTTACATATGAGAACTTTTAAATTTGTAAGTTAATATATTTTTGAAGCAAAAGCAGTATTCCAAATTAATTTTTTTAAAGTGTATTTGTAGATTCATATAACAAAGTGATCGACCCCGGTCTGAAAGACGCGCGGGAATGTGATTTATTGAGAAAGGGGGAGGGGGTAATTTTCCGCTATTAAATCAAAACTGGTCGTACAAAAATTATACAAAAAATTATGAAGATTATTTTTACTACCAGCTACCTAAAGAAAGTTTTTTTACCAAAATTAAACGACAGGTTTTTTCACAAAAAAATTTTGAATTTGAAAAATACGCAATTTTCAAGGCTTAGATAATTCATAGTTTTTCAGTTTAAGGTCTTTAAAAATTATTTTGATGATATTTATATAAAAAAGATGACTATGTTTTTGTGTTAAATGGTTAAAGGAATAAGCCAATGAAATTTGACATTTATATCTAACCTGGCTTTTTTGAAAATCAAGGTTTAAGTAGTTCATTGATTAAAAATTTTCTCTCCTTGTAAACAACTAAAGGGCGGTAACTTTTGGAAGTTCCTGTCCAAAAACCACTCGAACGATTTTGTCCAAAATGTGCATACCTGCAGTAGATATAGTCATGTACTAAATATACAAAAATAACGAAAATTAAACGACAGGAATTTTTTGGGGTAGGTGTGTTGTACATCCTTAAGAGCAACGTGTCTCATAGGAAACGAGCCATCGGACTTTGGGGTCCGTAAACACAACGAGCCATCGGGGTTTGGCGCAGACCATCGGGGTTTGGCGAGACCATCGGACTTTGGCGTCACCATCGCACTTTGGAGTCTTACAAATATACATATACAAACGAGTCATATGTCTTTATTTAGCAGCATTTATTTTATTTTTGCATTGCCTTCAAAATCAGAAAACTATGACACCGTTAGAGCCATATTTTAGCATTTTTTTTTCTAATTGTTGTCATAAAATCCATTTTCAGGCCAGTATGCGTTATAGATAATGTTAATTTTGTATTAAAATCACAATACTTGGGA
>NW_026917956.1:0-13880 GCF_032062105.1 Saccostrea cuccullata | reverse complement strand
TATAATCCGGAATATTCAGTTCCGATCGTCGAAGTTCTTCTTTTATAGATACCGGAAGTATATGTAAATAGAGTCATTGCACGTTTTCTATCGTTTTGCAGGTAATATTTACTTGATATCAACAACAATGATCGTACTTCGACTAAATAAAACGAATTTCTAAAGTTTCAATGCTTATTTGTTCTTATTTAATGATTACATGAAATCCGAATAGCAATTGTCAGTTTGATTATTCCGCGGCTTGATCGGATCCTTCACCTGTTCACCAATGTTCACAAGATTTTTCTTAATCGGTATTTGGTACTTCAGAAAGGAATTTCTTGTGTAATATTTGCCATACTGGGATTATGTCGACCCTAATAAAAGTCCATAGCCTATGGGAACTTATCTATTTGACTATAAATTATTTTCTAAATAATATCGTCTCGTTTTTTAGTCAAAATAAGTTGTAAATTTAAAAACAGTTTATAATTTACCAATAACAATGAATTAATTATATCAAACTTCGAGAGATAGAGAGTAAAATTCAATGAAATATCTGTAACGGGACCCATGTTTTGGTTCGAGAGATAGAGAACTTCGAGAGATAGAAGTTCGAGAGATCAGGAGTAAATTTGCTTAGTTATATAGAGGGAAAAAACGGGACCGGAGGTTTACTTCGAGAGATCGGAGTTCGAGCCATCGAGAGTCACCTGTATTTTAATGATTCTTAATAATTTAGTTGACTAGTCCATTATGTATGCCGAGTTACATATACAATATTGTAACGAGTTCTCTCTCTATTCCAGTATCAAATCCAAGGGGTGACACTGGGGGTTGGGAAGGGAGAGAGTGTGAATGTGTGAAAAATACATTTACAAAAACATTTCTTTTCTTAGACCTTTACTTTTAGAGTTTAATCAGATGGCATGTTACAAGTCGTTAATACCATATTTTATAATAAGTAGATTTAAGATGCATGTTTTCTACAATTTGTGTCCTCAAAAATTCATATGATTTTTCATTTAAATTCACATTATATGTGGCCGTATGTTTATGTTTTTTGCTCATGTGCAATGCAGCTGTCAAGTACAGTTGTTTGGCCAGTTCCGAATAAGAAACCGATTCGACTGAACTATAAATATACTAGACATTATTTCAAAATTTAAGTGTTTTGTCAAGGTAGTTTGATGACTTGTGGAATCAACTATTGTTTCATAAAAATTTATCCTGCCTTTAAAAAAAATTATTACGCATGTTACCATAGACCTGTGTCATTTTTACCAGTTACGAATAAGCCGACGAGTTCCGGATAGCCCAGAAATTCTTATTCAATTCAACTTAAAAAAATATACGTCCCAGGGGCTAGTTTCTCAAAAAGACCTACGACCGGTCGTTAGCTTAGTCCGGACTAAATCAGTGACTAAACCCGGAAGTCGGACTAAGTTGCGTTTCACAAAAAGGCGGAAACTTAGTTAAATTGATTTCTTACCAATATATCATAAAGAGTTAAAAGAATTATTATTTTATACGTATACGATACATACCTATTCATATACATGTACATAATTATATGATATGCCGAAAATTCTGAAACAGCATACTGTATTATGAGGGAAATTAGAAAGGTAGTTAGTTCCATCGAAGATGCTGACTTAAAAGGTGATAAACTACAATTTTTTAGCTATGATTAATTTTTTAAAGAAGTGCAAAAATTACAAGTTTTTATTGCAGTTATGTGTTTTCTGTATAAATAAAGACTATGTAAATTATGTGTCACTTCAACTTTCAAAATGTAATAATAAAAGTTCATTATGTCACAATGTAATCAAGAATCTTTTTTTGTGAAAGTATCATTAAATCCTTATTCTAGTATTTTAGATAATGAAAAAAAAATTCGGTAACTATGCCATCAGCCGAGTTTATGTATTTAATGTAAGTTAATGTATCTTTGATTCTCCCCTTTAATTGCATGTAATTAAATATTATATTAATAGCGGTAAATAATTTAAATTTTTTCTTATAATTAAAGAGCCAACAAATTTTGTTTCACTGAAGTCACAAAAATAAGATCAGTATATTATGTTTTCGTAAAGATGCTTTGGCACTGTTAAACAAAGATTCTGTGAAAGACTCATTAAATTCTGTGAAGCTTCAATAAACTTCATTCAGTGGTAGACATATATAAGGTTTTAGAAGAGGGGTTGCGTTAAAACTTTATATTTTTTTACAGTATATATTTCACTTAAAAAATTTATCTGGATAACCTAGAGCATATCAAAAGACGGACGGACGATTTGCTCAATCAATTTTTTGTGTGAGACGCACGGACGGACATAAAGACGGGTGGATGGACAAAAGTACATTCCTTTACTATATACCCCTTTCTTCCCGTTTTACAAGCGGGTAAATAATACATCAGGCTTACAATGAAGAAAACAATCGGAGAATGAATTTATAAAAGTGTTTAAAATGGGTATTCGGAACTGGTAAAATTTTTGAGAAGACGCAAATATTTCCATTATCATGCCAGTTAAATTGATTTCTAAACATTTATTATTGACAAGTTTTTAGTATATGTTTTACAGTACATATCAAACTTACTTTTGATACCTGGAACGTGGTTTTATTTGAAAAAAAATATAAATCTACAGGAGATTTTTCTTCAGACTTCCGCGTCGCAGTGATTCACGTTTGATGCGTTGTAAAAGTATGTCGACTGTTTTGAGGACGATAATGAAACCCAACCGAGGGTAAATAATCAAAACTTCGCATAATTCAAACACTAATAAATAAGCCTTCTTACCATTAAAAAAAAAAATTTTTACACCGTTGAATTTATTAAAAATCAGTCCTTACATTACTAATTATTCGGAACTGGCCAAAATCCGGAACTGGTCAAACGACTGTACTTAGTCCTGAGACTGAAGATATTGTTTATACGAAAACACAATTTAAGCCCGACTAAATATTGGCGTAATCCGTGGACACACTGTTATAACGCACTATGAAAATTTAAGCACTTTGAAAAAATTAAAAGTGCGTTAAATTTTGGACCAAGCTAACTCACTTTGAAAAATAAATTTTCTTTTCAAAGTTCGTTTATATCGACCATGTTAACGCAATTGAGGTTATCTAACATTAGACAAATGAAATGAAGAATTGCCTACTTGGCGCAGACATGGAAAGTGGTCTAAAATTTAATGCTAATAGTCAGTGCATGGAATAAAAAACAGGTGATAATTGACTTATATTTCCATTTCTAATTGTTTTCTCTGTGATAACTCTTTGAAAGTTTTGGGAGTATATTCTTGATAATTCTGCCGACATGTAAATTAGGCAGGTCGATAGGTCAGCAGGTAAGGAGGCGTTATACGCATGCAAATCTCATGAACATCTCTCTCTCTGTCTGAAGCCAAATATGCATGTAAATCTCGTGCGGCTGCCTTTGTGTTTGACATCAGTGTGCGAGGACTATTGAAATTGGCATGGAAGTCGTCGTGTAATTTAAATCGATTAGTCTATATTCTTAATTTCTAAGTCTACAATTTTACTTCACAATTAAATGGAAATATATGGAATCACTGTCTACTTTTTAGAGTATGCCAGGGACATCAACAATAGTGGGAAACATGGGATAGTTTTAGCATAACGGGCTTCGCCCGTTATGCAAATTATCCCATGTTTCCCACTTTTGTTGATGCCCTGGCATACTCTCAAAACTAGACAGTGATTCCTTAAACATATTTTATCATAAATGGTATAGTCATTAATGGATTATACCTTTAATTAAAGGTTTAAAGTTTTTATATAAAATTAAAGTTTACTATAGGTTGCTACTTCAACAGATCAAAGCCAAAAAATATTACATGTTATGCTGTTAAAAGAATGTTACCAGAAAAAGAGAAAGGGGGAGGATGGAGAGGCGTTAGTAAATATAAAATACTATAGTATAAGAATTATTTGTTTCTATACATAACGTGTACAAATCTTGATATTTAAAAATGCAAGATATTTTTGGGCGAAATCAGTATATTTTGATAAGAAAATAACTTGGGTTCCCTAAGGTTAAATGTATCCATACTTGTAAATATATACGGTCTACTAAAGATGTATAAACATTGCATTCGTCTCCTTAAGGTATATATTGCATATGTCTACCTAAGGTATATATATTGCAAATGTCTCCCTAATGTATATATAATGCATATGTGTCCTTAAGGTATATATATTGCAAATGTCTCCCTAATGTATATATATTGCATATGTCTCCCTAAGGTATATATATTGCAAATGTCTCCCTAATGTATATATATTGCATATGTCTCCCTAAGGTATATATATTGCATATGTCCCCTTAAGGCATACAATATGGTTTTTAAATATTAGGGGGACACCAAATTATATATATTTTTAAAAACTAATGTTTTCTTAATTTTCATTGTGAAAAACTCAAAATTGTTCTTTGTTATATATAAATTTGCGCTTAAAACATCACAAAGTAAAAGATTAAAAAATATACAAAATGTCCCCTTAAGGCAGAATATTATGTCTGGTACCCCTTATGTAGAAAGCAGATATATATATATATATATATATATATATATATATATATATATATATATATATATATATATATATATATATATATATATATATATATATCCAATGAAAACAAGTCAGAAATCACAAATCTCGAAAAATCATTTTTACTGTTAGCGCTTTCTGCCTAATGGCTCTTCAGACAGTTAAAAGTTAAATATAAAATTGCTTAGTAACGTTCATAAGCACGACGTCAAGTATTGTCCATTGTGACGTCATAATAACGTTAAAAGGTAGCATTATAATTCGCACCGCTAAAATCACTAAAATAAACCAAAAAACATGTAGAAAATTAACTTAGGTTAAAACTGAAGTAATTATTTTCTGTTAAGTTTTGGGTTAAAAAGTTTAATGAAGTAGTCCTCCTTTGTTACTCTGGATATTTCACAGTCACTGTGCATTTTATAAAATGGAAATAATTTAAATTTCCCTTCTCCACAGGTAGCAAAGTGCTCACTGCACGGCGTATTCCTTATGCTAGGATCCCGAATTTGCTGTTTATGGACTCGCACTCGTGCGTTCAGTTTGCCGGTCTGTCCTATGTAGTTTTCATCACAGGTTGGACAGGTTATGCAGTAAATAACATTTTCTGATTTACAGGTCATGTTGGCGTTTGGTGTTAATTTTTTACCACATTTTAAAGTTTTTTCGCTTCCCTCTTCCAGATATTCACATGTTCCACAACGTGGGTCACGGCACTTCCTGACGACTTTGACATTGTTTGTTGCAAATCTTGCTCTTGTTAGGATTTTCTTCAGATTGGGTGCCTGTCTTCTGCTATTGATAATTTGAGACTCCTTGATAATGTCTTTTAGATTCTGAGATTGTTCTAAAATGGGAAAAAATCTCCTGGCTGATCTTAAAATATTGTGGTTGCGTGGATTGTGCGTCACAACAAAAGGGATGTCGCTTTTTTCACTATCATCCTTGCGGCGAGTGTTTCGTAGTACAGAAGTCGGAATGTTTTTTGCTTTTTCAATTGAAGCCCTTCAAGTAGTTTTAGAAAATAACCATTTTCATTTTGATGAGCAATTTTACCTCCAAATCAAGGGCACAGCTATGGGTACCAAAGTGGCCCCAACTTATGCCACTCTAGTTATGGGTTACTTGGAAGAAAAGCTATATAATAAATTTCCGGAAATATTTGACGAAACTTTTGTACAATACATTCGCCAAAACTGGAAAAGGTACTTTGATGATATTTTTATTTTTTGGAATAAAACTGAAGATGATTTAGAAAAATTCCATACGGTAATAAATCAATTACAGGAATCAATTCAATTCACTATGGAGATGAGTGACAGACAACTCCCATTTTTGGACCTCCTTCTAATTAAGGATGATACCAAAATTATTACAGACCTGTACTGCAAAGAAACAGATTCGCACCAATATTTGGATTTCTATTCATGTCACCCATCACATACTAAGCGTAATATTCCATACAATATGGCAAGACGCATATGCACAATAGTAACCGATACAACTTTACGCTCGAAAAGGTTAGAGGAATTTAAATCATATCTCCAAAAACAACATTATCCGGAGAATCTTATCAATGCCGGAATTGAAAAAGCAAAAAACATTCCGACTTCTGTACTACGAAACACTCGCCGCAAGGATGATAGTGAAAAAAGCGACATCCCTTTTGTTGTGACGCACAATCCACGCAACCACAATATTTTAAGATCAGCCAGGAGATTTTTTCCCATTTTAGAACAATCTCAGAATCTAAAAGACATTATCAAGGAGTCTCAAATTATCAATAGCAGAAGACAGGCACCCAATCTGAAGAAAATCCTAACAAGAGCAAGATTTGCAACAAACAATGTCAAAGTCGTCAGGAAGTGCCGTGACCCACGTTGTGGAACATGTGAATATCTGGAAGAGGGAAGCGAAAAAACTTTAAAATGTGGTAAAAAATTAACACCAAACGCCAACATGACCTGTAAATCAGAAAATGTTATTTACTGCATAACCTGTCCAACCTGTGATGAAAACTACATAGGACAGACCGGCAAACTGAACGCACGAGTGCGAGTCCATAAACAGCAAATTCGGGATCCTAGCATAAGGAATACGCCGTGCAGTGAGCACTTTGCTACCTGTGGAGAAGGGAAATTTAAATTATTTCCATTTTATAAAATGCACAGTGACTGTGAAATATCCAGAGTAACAAAGGAGGACTACTTCATTAAACTTTTTAACCCAAAACTTAACAGAAAATAATTACTTCAGTTTTAACCTAAGTTAATTTTCTACATGTTTTTTGGTTTATTTTAGTGATTTTAGCGGTGCGAATTATAATGCTACCTTTTAACGTTATTATGACGTCACAATGGACAATACTTGACGTCGTGCTTATGAACGTTACTAAGCAATTTTATATTTAACTTTTAACTGTCTGAAGAGCCATTAGGCAGAAAGCGCTAACAGTAAAAATGATTTTTCGAGATTTGTGATTTCTGACTTGTTTTCATTGGATATATTTTACTGTACCAAAACACTGGATTTTTCTTAAATTATATATATATATATATATATATATATATATATATATATATATATATATATATATATATATATATATATATATATATATATATACAAGAAACGAATAAATAAAAACTTTTTTATCCTTGGAAGGTTAATATGACATTAGACAATGATAAGCTCTTGCGAAATCTAAAAAAAAAATCAAGTTAATTTCTACCAAACAGTTGCAATCAAACTTTTAGATAAATTATATAAAAACAAGATGCAAATTTATAGATCCAGTTCAGATGCTTTTTTCATATATATTTTTAAAGATATAAATTGTTTTAAAAAATTCCGATCAATCTACAAGGTTAATTATAGCATAGCAACAATGAAACACCAATTTTGACCCATTAAGGCTTTCTTGGGGTAAAAATATTCCATATCTTTTCTGTCTTTTGGAGGAAATTTGTCTTTTCTATTCTAATAAGAATTAGTCTGAGCTCCTTTACATTTATCTCTTGATAACTCTTCTTCGTGATTTTCGAGAAAATCATCTGCAGCTCGTAGTATCTGACGCAGATTGTATAAAGTCAGTATTTTAATCTCTTTCGAGACATTTGGAGAGTTTGCGATATTTTGCATCCGCAGAACGGTATAGGCAGGCAACCCAAACGACATGGCGACTTTGTCCCTCATCTCTAAGACGCTTTTGCTGTGAAATACTTTAGATAAGTCTTCCTTGACCGTTGCCATCGTATCAACTTTGGTTAGGAGGATCAACTGCGGAATTTCTGAACAAGATAAAAACTTTTCTTTCAAAAAATGCAGTAAATATGACATGTTGTTCAAACACAATTAAATGAGAAAAAAATTCGAGTACGGTCAAGCTCCATTGTTGCTTAAAAACTATATGCAAACATAACATACTTCTTGTATTCATCATTTCTTGGAGTTCTTTCACTTGTTTTTCAACATTTTGGGACATTGTTATTTCGGGTGGATTCGAACCATCAACCACAAAGATGACACAGTGTACACGGTCAGCTAAGGTAGGATCTTTCCTAAACTCAGCATTGTCCTTAGTAATAGGCGTACTTTGATTAAACTAAATAAAAAGAAGAATTATATTGTCCATCATATGTGTATTCTATACTTATTATTTTATTTATATATAATGCTCTTCTACATAAATATACATGTGTTTGAAAGCATTAATGCATACAACTGGTATGAAACAAATGTATCTTAACCCGACCAATTTGTTTGTAAATAAACATAAAATTAATGGTTTGTTTAGATACGTATACAAACCACATATCCATCCATCACGTGACCATCCAGAATTGCCTCGACATCGCGAGAGTTAAGACTTTGGTCCTCCTCTAAACCACGACAATCAATCATTCTAAAGTTTAAAGACTTTGAGGTTCCTTTTCTTTTTACTTTGTAAACATCAAGCTAAAATTAGCCAAATATTAAACAAAGTTTTAAATAGTAAAACTTTGTTACTATCGACGGAAAAAAGCAACAATTTTTGGAAAAGACTTAACTTATATTGTTGAAAATGACAAAACTATTTTAGAAATATGTTTAAATAGCGGAATTTATACGTTGGCACTTGCATAATGATATTTTGCATGATTTGCTATTTATTGATTTATCGAATTTAAAACAAGAGTTATCGGTTAACACCGCTCCCCATGTATTTACCTTTAGAGGTTAGTCACTAGTAACTGGCCACTACTAACTGACTTAAAATGTTATGTAAATTAATAGTAAGACTGAAGTTTACAAATACATCAAATAAATATGATTTCCATACAAACTACAGTTATGTTAGCTTTTAAAGGTACTTGGACACAGATTTGAAGTTAATTTTTTCTGTATAATATCACGAATTAATTTTTTTATAGCATTACACACAAAAATTTATTAAAAATCTTAATTCATTAAAAAGATATTAAAACTCTGAATTTATTGGCGGGTTTGATCGACACATCCTTGCACTTAAATCCAGAAAAATAATTTTATTCAGAGTAGAAATGTTAGAAAGCAAAACTCTTTTACAAGTATCGTCATTCTACGACGGCGTATTCGTGCCATTTAAACAATGTAGAAATATTTTTTTAAATCGTTTGTACGATTTAATAAATCGTTTGTACGATTTAATAAATCGTCTGTACGATTTAATAAATCGTTTGTACGATTTAGTAAATCGTTTGTACGATTTCATAAATCGTTTGTACAATTTAGTAAATCGTTTGTACGATTTAATAAATCGTTTGTACAATTTAATAAATCGTTTGTACGATTTAATTTAATAAATCGTACAAACGATTTATTAAATCGTACAAACGATTTATTAAATCGTACAAACGATTTAGTAAATCGTACAAACGATTTAGTAAATCGTACAAACGATTTGTTAAATTGTACAAACGATTTAGTAAATCGTACAAACGATTTAGTAAATCGGACAAACGATTTAATAAAAAATTTCTACATTGTTAAAATGGCACGAATACGCCGTCGTATCATTCCGTTGTGTACAGAGTTTAGCAAATCGAGCACACTCGTGTTATATACACATAGTTTTTGTAAACAAGGCAAGAGCCTGTTATTGTTTAATGTTTACGATTCACCGGGTGCGTTTAAACGCCAAAGTCTGCTCACCACAACTGCACAAACTGACAATATATTGTGTGTTTGTTTTGCTTTCGAACATGTCTACTCTGAATTTTCTGGATTAAAGTATTAATATTTTTCATTAATACACAACAAGATTGTTATTTTTCCAAAGGATTAAGAATAAAGTTAAAATTTGTGAAAGTGCAAGGACGTGTCAATCAAACCCGCCAAAAAAAATTAAAAATTTTAATAACTTATAAATGAAATAAGATTTTTAATTTATTTTTGTGAGAAATACTATTAAAATATATAAGTCGTAATATTATAGAGAAAAAAATTAACTTCAAATCTGTGTCCAAGTACCTTTAATAGCTTCCAATCTAAGTACAGATTTGAGCCAAATAACCCGTTAAAAGTGTTTTTCTCTCTTGGTAAACGATCAGTTTTTTTTTGTTATTGTATTATTTTGTATTTTTATGTGACAAAAAATAAATAGGAAAAATTGAAATATAGGAAGAACATAAAAATAAATAATATACAGCTTAAATTTAAGAAAAATAGAGAAAAATTGGATAAGCAAATAACATTATTTATGTCAATGTGGTAATTTAAATCAATTGCGTTTTATAGATATTAGAAATTTAAAACAACAACCGATTAGTTTCCGACTCGACATTAAATATCAGATACCGTTTAAGTCAGCTTTACTTTAGAAACGTGAAGATGTTTAAGTTCAAAATCGATGAAAATTTTCAATTGAACAAAAATAATATATATCATGTAAATCTACACATAATCTCGTATTTATAGGTCACCTGAATAAACTCAGTGACCTATTGCTATCCATTTTCGTCCGTCGTCGTGCGTTAACATTTGAACATTTTCAGCTTCTTTTCTGCAACCACTGAACCAATTTCAACCAAATTTGGCACAATGCATCTATGGGTGAAGGGGAACAAAAATTGTGAATTTCATGATCCCTGCCCCCCAAAACCACTAAAATTAATCAATCTTTAAAAATCTTCTTCTTTGCTCCTTGACATCAACCAGTCAAACTGTTTACATGATTGTAATCAGCATTGAGTCCTCTACCAAAATTGTGAAATTCATGGCCCTGGGGTCAGGGGTTCTAGTGATAGGGCGGGGCTAAATAAGTATTTAGTTAAAATGCATTATTTCTTTGAAAATCTTCTTCTCTGCTTCTGGGTATTTAATAAACCAACTAAGTACATAGTTATGATGAGCAAGAGTGCCTCTACCAAAATTTTGAATTTTATGGCCCCAGGTTCGGGGATTCTGGTGTTAGGGCGGGGCTCTATTGATTATATAGTGAAAATACATGAATTCTTTGAAAATCTTTTTCTCTGCTCTTAGGTATTAGATACTAACTAAGTGCATAGTAATGATGATCAAGAGTGCCTCTACAAAAATTGTGAATTTTATGACCCCAGGGTCAGGGGTTCTGGTGTTAGCGCGGGGCTCTATTGATTATATAGTGAAAATACATGATTCTTTGAAAATATTCTTCTCTGCTCTTAGGTATTAAATAAACCTACTAAGTACATAGTTATGATGAGCAAGAAAGCCACTTTCAAAACTGTGAATTTTATGGACCCAGGGTCAGGGGTTCTGGTGTTAGGACGGGGCTCTATTGATTATATAGTGAAAATACATGAATTCTTTGAAAATCTTCTTCTCTGCTCTTAAGTATTAAATAAATTAACTAAAATACACAGTTTTGATGAGCAAGAGTGTCTCAACCAAAATTGTGAATTTTATGGCCCCAGGGTCAGGGGGTTCTGGTGTTAGGATAGGGCTCTGTTGATTATATAGCGAAAATATATGAATTCTTTGAAAATCTTCTTCTCTGCTCTTAAGTATTAAATAAATTAACTAAAGAATACAGTTATGATGAGCAAGAGTGTCTCTACCAAAGTTGTGAATTTTATGGCTCCAGGGTCAGGGGTTCTGGTGTTAGGGCGGGGCTCTATTGATTATATAGTGAAAATACATGAAGTCTTTGAAAATCTTTTTCTCTGTTCTTAGGTAATAAATAAACTAACTAAGTACACAGTTATTGTGAGCAAGAATGTCACTTCCAAAATTGTGAATTTTATGGCCCCAGGGTCAGGGGTTTTGGTGTTAAGGCGGGGCTCTATTGATTATATAGTGAAAATTCATTATTTCTTTGAAAATCTTCTCTGCCCCTAGGTATTAAATAAACTAAGTACATAGTTATGATTAGCAATAATGTGTATTCCAAAATTGTGAATTTTATGGCCCCAGGATCGGGGTTCTGGTGTTAAGGTGGGGCTCTATTGTTTATCTAGTGAACACATTAAATATTTGAAAGTTTCTTCTCTGCTCCTGGAATTAAGCAGATGAACTACTTATATAGTTATGAGGAGCAAGGGCCGTAATCTTCCAGCATTGTGAAATTCAAGGCCCCAGGGTCAGGGGTACCATGGGGGGGGGGGGGCTGTACTTATATACTGAAAATGAATGAATAGTTTGAAATCTGCTCCCTGATATCAATCAAAATATTTTTGAAAAGCAAGGATGCCTTAAGCCCTTCTTAAAAAATTATGCAATGTGTGGATCTAGGCCTAAGAGTCAGTGGTAGGGGCACTACTGATTATTGCTAAATATTACTAATTAGTTGAAATGCATTTTTTGTTCCCCTACCCTGCCTATAGTTATTATGTTACCAAACTAAGCAACTGCTCAATGTATAGTTATGATCATCAATGGTGCCTCTTTCAAAACTGTAAATGCCATAGGATCTGGCTTAAAACATGAATCAAATTCAATCACTGGAATGTTGTTGCATAGGTGACCTATAAGGCCCATGGGCCTCTTGTAATTTATTTTTTCAGCCCAAATACACCATATATAGCTTGAAATGAATTTCAAGATTTATATAAATGATGGTACTTAACTGATTTTGTCAAACTAGAACTAGCACATCCGGCACGTGACCTTAGAGATAGTCTCCCTTTGATTACAGAATCTATGGTGTTGAAGAAGCTGGATTTTCCTGACGAAATTCGTCCTAATAATAAGATGTTGACGTGTGAAATCTCTGAGTTATCTTCAAAATCAGCCAGAGGTGTATATTCTTCTATTTCCTTCAAAAGGCCATCGAAAGACTAAAAAAGAAAAGCTATTTATTAAACAAATTCAGAAAAAATATTTCAAGAATAATTTTTTGCAAGTGCAGCTATTTCCTGTCTGTGTTCCTTATTTGAATCGTATCTCGTTTTTCTAGTTCATTAGACGAATAAAGTTAAATTAAACTTATCAAGGTGTTTCAATGCAAAAAAATACAATAGGATCTGATTGATATTTAAGAAATGAAGCTTATTTCAACTTTTGTTATACGATATAACATAACTTGGGGCAGTTTACACTTTATAAAAAGCATAAACTGCCCCAAGTTATGTTATATCGTATAACATAAGTTGTTATAAGCTTCATTCCTTATAATTTAATTTAAATGTAGACAATGAGACAATTTTTCCATTTTTTCCTTCGGAAAAAGGCTTTGACAGGTCTGAGAGAATACTCGAAATCGGGTATTATCCGTGAAATCGCGTATAATACTCGATATTACGGTATCGTTGAATCCGCGAAAACGGGTATTCCATGCAACTTTCTATAAAAACTAAAGAATAAAGCAACGGCGCATTATGCCAGTAACTGTTACTTGTACATCAGTATCTTGTGGATTTATTTTTATTAAACCTAATTCATACGGTTGTCAAAAAAGTTTAAAATCACACGACAAACACTGCTGGGGTGACAAAGAGGACACAATGGCGTTATTATTTTTCAATATAATTTCTAAAAACAAATAACTACACTTCGTTTGTCTTTATTTCCCATTAAAGTATTCCATATATGGCATGTCAAACGTTGCAATATTTGATAATCTTGTGATGTATATTCAAAATCTTGTGATGTATGTTCGAAATCTTGTGATGTATATTCAAAATTTTGTGATGTATATTCAAAATCTTGTGATGTATGTTCGAAATCTTGTGATGTATATTCAAAATCTTGTGATGTATATTCAAAATCTTGTGATGTATGTTCGAAATCTTGTGATGTATATTCAAAATCTTGTGATGTATGTTCAAAATCTTGTGATGTATATTCAATATCTTGTGATGTATATTCTAAAACTTGTG
>NW_026917955.1:2500-13977 GCF_032062105.1 Saccostrea cuccullata | reverse complement strand
ACTTTTGTGCCTTTGATGCCTGAAGAGTTCCTAAAATGTTTTATTACTACGCAAAATGACGAACTATTTGCGGGGGACCTCAGGGCCTATTTCAGCGTACGTTTTATCCTTCTGCACTTTAACCCTGCCTTGTAGTCGGAATAAAACCAACTTTGAGCCCGAGGTTAAAATAAGTAGAGAAATAAAATGTGAATCGATATATTAAAAATATGACATATGCTTGAAAAATGGTGAATTTATATATGTATTTTTTTCTTTGATTCGTGGGATAGAAAGATATGTTAATCGCTTAATCAAAATGCCATAATCATCTTGCATATGCATGTACATGTACGTGTGCGCGCATGCAAAACGTTTATTTAAAACAATATATCGTTGATAGTTGACATCATTGTAACTTTTATATTCTTAAATGAAATCTTGGGATACTTAGCATATTTATAAAAGGTCTTAGAGGAATAAGGCACGATAAGGGACATGGGGAGCGTTTGGGGAACATCTGTAACGGTCTCCGTTACAATTAGCACTAGTTTTTAATTGCTCTTGTATGTAATGTTCATGCAAAAAAGAAAAAAAATATCTACAGATTATAAAAATTGGGGGCGGGGGATAGTGAAGGAGAGAAAACAAGATGCGCTTGTGAAACACTATGCACCCGGGGACAACAAAGTTCTAAAAACAATTTTTAGCAAATAGGTCACAGTCAGGGTCACACGATCATTGTCCTTTGTGTCATTTAATTGAAAGCACTTAATTAGTGAGTATGCATACCAAATATAAAGTCTGTCTCCTATGGTTCAAAAGTTATGGCAAAAGTTCGAAAAAGCTATTTTTAGCATATAGGTTACAGTCAAGGTCACAAGGTCATTGACCTTGGTGTCAGTTGAAAGTGTTTAATTAGTGGAGTATGCATACCAAATATGAAATCTCTCACGGTTCAAAAGTTATGGCGAAGGTTAAATTTGACAACAGACAGACAAAAAATATACAAACAGACAGACAGGACAAAAACAATAACTTCTGGAAGTGGAAATTTCAGTGCTTGTTAATTTTTCTCCAGAAGCATTTCAGTTTAAAATCTATAGAAAGCAATGCAAGTTCTTTTGGAGGGGGGGGGGCAAATATTTTCATGGGAGGACTATCAAATAGAAACTACTTACAAATATCAAGCTAAGAAATTATGCTACAGACGTTATTTAAGTTTTCACTGAGGGAGCCCAAGATAAAGTGAGCTTATACTTACTATGTTTAATAACACCGTTTAATATATATCGACAAAATTTGGGAGGGATACTGTCCCTCAAGCCTCCCCTTCCGGTTCCTACGGCCATAACAAAGATGAACTCTATATGCAGCTGGACCAATTTCCCAAATAAACAGAATGTTCCAAAAATAAAAATATTCATTGGCGTTTACATTAACTTCTTTAGTTATATTCAGGTTAATGTACATGTAATGCTAAAATGTTACTGAAGTATTAAAGTACTTTGAATAAGGTTTCATTCACAAACCAAAAGAAAACGGGGTCATACTGAACAGAATAGTTTGGATACACCTTATAGATTTTGAAAGCTTGAGACCTCAAGATCAACCCAAATGATGTACCAAACATGAAAAAAAAGACAGCTTATGATTGAAGAAGCTTGTGTAGTAGCCAAAATTTCAGGGTATTTCATATATGTTAACTTATACGATTTTATTGGTACATGAACTTAAACATTGTTAATATCTTTATATTTAATATGTATCAGGAATACACAAAAATTCAAAGTAAATTTCAAGTGTTTATTATATTAGAAAAGATCAAAGTTCAAGGTCAACAGTGCTTTAGTTTTACCAAATATTACACTATTGAAAAGACTAATTTCCTGTATACAGGTATAGCAAATAATTCAGAATATGATTTGGGGAAACTGATTTTTTCTTTTAAATCTTACCTTAATTTAGAACCATGATGTATACTTAAGCAAGTAGATTTTTTTCAAGCATTCAAAATTTCAAGGTCATTTTAATTTTGGAAGTGAATATAAAATATCAGGAAGCAGTCAAGTATTGTAATTTTTTTGTTGTTGAATGTACTTAGTTATTGAGTAATATTCAAATTTTAATCTGCAATGAAATTAAAAATTATAAATGTTTTAATTTGTTGATTTTTAAAACTTCGTGTTCATTCATTTTGAGTTTGTTGCCATGACAATATGTCTGTCAAGAAAATGGCTCTGATATTCCTTTTTGTTCAGTTTGACCCTTGGCCTTTGACATTGTGACCTCAAAATCTAAAGGGGTCCTCTACTTTTCAAGAAACCAGTGTACTAAATTTGATGTCTGTCAAGCAATGGGTCCTCAAGATTTTGAATGATTAAAATCTACATACTGGTATATCGAGAATTATAATCCTTGATCTTTGACCTTGTGAACTCCAAATTAAAAGGGGCCAACTACTTATTAGTACACATGTAGGTACCAGTGTACTATGTTTATTATCTATCAAGCAAATGTTTTTTTTAAGATAAGAGAAAACACACTTGGTCTACTGATTGACAAACAGGTACTAAGCAGTATGTGAATACCACCCAGCTCAAAGAAAATGTAAAATAATACAATTCTGGTACACCCCCCCCCCTAATTAACCCCATTTAACCCCTAAGAAATAATTATACCCCACGCAACTAGTTGCGGGAGGTATAATGCTTTTGACCCGTCTGTCTATTATACCCCACGCAACTAGTTGCGGGAGGTATAATGTTTTTGACCCGTCCGTCAGTCAGTCCTCTTTTTTGTCAGCGCAACTCCTCATAAACCGCTGCACAGAATTTCATCAAACTTTGCAGGTATTTAGGACACAATGTGTAGATGTGCATATTACCAGGAAATTTCGATTCCATTATTTTTTCCGGGAATTTCCGCACTTTTTAACTTAGGCATTTGGCCAAACCTTGAATATAGAGATGAACAGTTTGTCAGCGCAACTCCTCATAAACCGCTGCACAGAATTTCGTTAAACTTTGCAGATATTTAGGACACAATATGTAGATGT
The DNA here is from genome assembly GCF_032062105.1 of Saccostrea cuccullata. Lineage (NCBI taxonomy): Eukaryota > Metazoa > Mollusca > Bivalvia > Ostreida > Ostreidae > Saccostrea > Saccostrea cuccullata. The sequence continues at coordinate 10,940 of NW_026917955.1, read as the reverse complement.
GCATATTACCAGGAAATTCCAATTCCTTTACTTTTCCGGGAATTTCCACACTTTCCAACTTAGACTTTTTGACCATATTTTGAATATACAGATGAACAGTTTGTCAGCACCACTCCTTTTAAACTGTTGTACATAGTTTCGTCAACCTATGCAGATATTTAGGACATATTCCATTATTTTATCCCAAAGAGTTTAGCCTATTATTCAATAATAACGACTTATTAACCCAACCACTTCAAATTAATGTTTGGATTTGTATAATGCCAAGAAATTTTGATTCCATTATTTATCTAGAAACTTCATTCCACATTTAAATGTCCTCATATGCAAGACATTTTGATGTGAAGATTTTTTGCAATTATTGCCCTTTTTGATCTATACTATGTATTTAAAGTGCACTGTGCCTTTCATTATGTGTTTCACCGTCAAGTTTTGGGGGAGCGTGGGGTATGTGAGCTAGCTCACTTTTTCTTTTTATTGATTGAAAACAAAAATGTACAATATACTGGTATTTTTCAACAGCAAAATTTAAATTTTTGAAAATATTTAAATCAGCAAAATAACTCCTTGCTGAAGTTCAGGGATGAGAAAATTTGAAAATTCAAAAAAAAGTCCAACTTTAAGTAAAAAGTACAGCAAATTATTTGAGAGTCCAAAGACAGTTTTTTTTATATAATGTAGACAGACATGTTGTCTAATAATTGGTATGAGATTGACTTGATTCTAAGCGTCACTTTCTGAGTTATAGGTTTTTGAAAAGTGAATATTTTCACCAGTTTTCAAAACTCTGGAAATATGCCAGATTTGTGACCTTTTTGCACTTCAACGAGGGCACAGTTTGTGATTATGAAAAATTTTCCGAAACAATTGTATCTTGTTATATTCAATCATATATCGATATTTTATATCATTTTCAAGTAAAATGCTGAATTTTTAAATAAAAAAATCCTATAAAATTCCTGTTTTCACCCTGCGTAAGGACCAAGAATTCTATTTTTAGTAACAGTGTCGATTTAACCCCTTAAGTGAGACCACAATGAAAAAAATTTTGTGGCAAAATATTTCATATTATAGAAAAAATTTACACACAAAACATGCAGTTGATCAGAGAACCTTGCTCCCATAACCTCTTGCATGGTTTTCTCGTAGACATGCTCTTAAATGGTAGCAACCAAATTATCTATTTATTAAATGTAGTCGACGTCGAATAAATGTCATAGCAAGCTTTTCCTTCTTCTCAAGTAAGTCTTTGAATGAATGGTGCTTCAAAGGAATGTAAAAAGCAGTTCGAATTACCGGTATTAAGGAGCACATTTAGTTCTCATTTGAATTCAAAGTTCTGTGGAAGACCTGTTCTTAAGACCATTAAATGGGAAGAAACTCAAGTCCAAATTTTGATTTTGGATATCTATGAGTTTTATTCTATGTTTCGGAATCTGTCTCCTAGCAGTGCAGGAACAGCGCGCTAGACCGCTCGGCTATCTAGGCAAGTCAAAAACTTGCTTTCGATGCCGATGGAATTCTCGCGGCGCTGCCCTACACTACACGGTCATTGAGAATAGAAGTGAGATACAGTTACATATATGTATTTGGACATTAGTTTTAACAGAGGATTGAGACCAATACATGTTGTAATGAATATATGTAATTTTTTTTCTGCAATAGCTGCGACCGTTAATTCCAGTAATAACAAACAAAGAAAGACATTTTATTGTTTATATTTATATCTGTTTAAATAATCACTTAAAGTAGGATTAAAAAGATTAATTATTGTATTAATGATGCGAACGTCTTTATACGTTTCATTGATGGAACAGTCACTGATCAAGAAATCTGTACAGGCGACATGCCGACTGTAGTTCATGCAGTGATTAACGCAATGGGTTTTCTTAAGAAGTAAAGGAGAACGTCGCTAGTGCTCAGTGTCGCTCTAAAAAAAGCGGTAGCCTAGCAATTCGGCACTTGTATAATTAGACCCAGAGAAAGTAGTAATCGCCTTATAAAGACGCAATTAGTGTTTAAAATGAAGTAAAATCGAAGTAATAAAGTTCCAAGACTGTTAAAGAATTCTGGTTTTTTTAATATTTTCAGAAAAATCTTGAAAAATAAGTGTTTGACATTCGACGCTATTGCATCGCGATCGGCATCTGATCTAGGCTTTCATTTGATACTTCATCTCTAAAATTACATAAGAAGAAGGGTAATATATGACTAATTTAATTAGATATTTATTAATTGACTGAAAAAAAGCTATTTGGGAAAAGAAAGCGACAGCATAAGTGTACTATAAACTGTTTAATGTTTTTAAACATCGAGATCGGCATCCAACTTAATCAGCTGTTTGCACTCGAGAGAACAAATTATGATCAGTAAACTCGCAATCAAAACCGATCTATTGTAAGTAAGACAGTATTTTAACAAGATAAAATAAAAATAATTATCGTTTGTTTTTGCCGATGAATGTAATGTAAGACACAAGTAAGGTTAAATTATGGTCTCGTCACTTGCAACCAGTATAGAATACTTCAAATAAAGTTGCGACGCGAATTTCCTTTATTTATTGTGGTTTTAATCACAGGTGCTTGAGGACAGGACCCCCCCCCCCCCCCCCCCTTCGATATAGACCCCTGGGCTTTATCTATTTTTTTCTCATTAAAAATCTTTCATTGGCATATTTGTGATAAGATCTAAACCAGCAAATCGAAAAATTTACCTAAAACAAACGTTCTATTAAATCTACCCTACATTCTCTATATAAAAATCAACAAAAGTTAATTTTTATATAGAGAGGGTAGATATTTTTATAAAATGTAAGTTTAAGCAAATTTTCTGAATTGGTAGGATAGATTCTATCACAAATGTGTCATCCATATATAATTTATGTTAAAAAAGTCTAACAGGCCCGGGGGTCTTTATTAAAGGGGGGGGGGGGGGTCCTGTCCTCAAGCACCTGTGGTTTTAATGTGTCTATAATGCTTACAAGTTTTTTTTCTTGTACACAAAGACTAATGTGGATTTTCCCTATGAATGTTTAGGTGTTAACATTCTCTGTCATAAATTAAAAACTGAGCAGTTTTCAATCAATTTTCATCATACATATAATGTAGTTTTTGGTTAGATGAGTTCTGTTCACATTGATTCATTATATGTTCAATGATGATCCATGATAGGTGACATTCAGTAAGATGCATCGATTTAACCAAAGGGACTTAATTATGATAAAAATAGTAATATCATTTATAGTGATTTAGCATCTTTTCTTTTGAAAGTGTGTGTGGTGGGAGGGGGGCTTTCAAGGGTGTTGCTTAAACACCCGGCTTTCAATGAACATTTTTAATACAGTAAAACTAAAAGTTATGTCTGGAAAATAGGGGGGGGGGCTGTTGCTACATGACTGATTTACAAAAAAGCATAAATTTTTGAAATTTTCTGATTGGTGAACTCATATATTTAAAATAATTTGCTTAAATGTCATGAATAAAGTAAGTTTTTTTGATACAATAATTTGAATGTTTGTCATAAACATAAAACACATTTATTTCAATAGCCATTATTCTGAATATTCAACAATATAAATATCTAAAACGCAAAACTAAATAATTTTTTATATATATAGATGCATTTTAGTTTTGATATAAAGTCTACAGAAGTCCATTTGAGTCACCTTTGGCTCCATTAGGGTAAATCGACACACCGTTCAGTAAGATGCAATGTCACTGAAATATTGTTAATGTTGGGATAGACAGTTCATTTTCATTACAGTGATGATAAACTTAGATTTATAACTTCAAACATCTATCAGTGTCTAGAGTCCACACACAATATAAAATTATATATCATACAAAGAGATGAAACCAGATAGTAAAGTGAAAAAAAAACCATCTTGCATATGCACTACAATGCTAGACAAGCTACCAGTAAGACAACTCTCAATTATAAGAACTTGCCCAGTATTTGAAGACAAAGTCACTTAGTTTGGTAGATATTTTATGCGCTACTTAAGCAAAAATTTACATCATATTTTGTGGGGGAAAAATCAGAGAATTCTAAATACATGTATTGGTCACTTGGTAGCTTACATTTTAGAATCGCTTAATGCTGTTTAAATGCAGTACAGACTGTAAGTCTGTTGCGAAATGCAATGTAACTTATGTTCCATGTATAGTAGAGGGCTCTAGAATTCTTAAATCATACCTAAATCATCTATATCAACTGAAACCGGCTGGAAATTTTACTGTATACCTGTTTTACAGACGATTTATAAGTCAGGTGTGAGAAAATAGGAAAGTGCCATTTTGAAGAGTGACACTCAGCACTGACGCTCATAACTATTTCAAAATAATTATTTTCTACGATTTTTTCTTCTAAAATTCTTAAATCATACCTAAATCATCTATATCAACTAAAACCGGCTTAAAATTTTTACTGTATACCTGTTTTACAGACGATATATAAGTCAGGTGTGAGAAAATAGGAAACTGCCATTTTGAAGAGCGACACTCAGCACTGACGCTCATAACTATTTCAAAATAATTATTTTCTACGATTTTTTCCTCTAGAATTATTGACTTATACCTACATCATCTATATCAACTAAGACCGGCTCTAAATTTTACTGTATACCTGTTTGAAACACGATATATAAGTCAGGTGTGAGAAAATAGGAAACTGTCATTTTGAAGAGAGACACTCAGCACTGACGCTGATAACTAATTCAAAATAATTATTTTCTACGATTTTTTCCTCTAGAATTATTGACTTATACCTACATCATCTATATCAACTAAGACGGGCTCTAAATTTTACTGTATACCTGTTTTACAGACGATATATAAGTCAGGTGTGAGAAAATAGGAAACTGCCATTTTGAAGAGCGACACTCAGCACTGACGCTCATAACTATTTCAAAATAATTATTTTCTACGATTTTTTTCTTCTAGAATTCTTAAATCATACCTAAATCATCTATATCAACTGAAACCGGCTTCAAATTTTACTGTATACCTGTTTTACAGACGATATATAAGTCAGGTGTGAGAAAATAGGAAACTGCCATTTTGAAGAGCGACACTCAGCACTGACGCTCATAACTAATTCAAAATAATTATTTTCTACGATTTTTTCCTCTAGAATTATTGACTTATACCTACATCATCTATATCAACTAAGACGGGCTCTAAATTTTACTGTATACCTGTTTTACAGACGATATATAAGTCAGGTGTGAGAAAATAGGAAACTGTCATTTTGAAGAGCGACACTCAGCACTGACGCTCATAACTAATTCAAAATAATTATTTTCTACGATTTTTTCCTCTAGAATTATTGACTTATACCTACATCATCTATATCAACTAAGACGGGCTCTAAATTTTACTGTATACCTGTTTTACAGACGATATATAAGTCAGGTGTGAGAAAATAGGAAACTGTCATTTTGAAGAGCGACACTCAGCACTGACGCTCATAACTATTTCAAAATAATTATTTTCTACGATTTTTTTTCTTTTAGAATTCTTAAATCATACCTAAATCATCTATATCAACTGAAACCGGCTCTAAATTTTACTGTATACCTGTTTTACAGACGATATATAAGTCAGGTGTGAGAAAATAGGAAACTGTCATTTTGAAGAGCGACACTCAGCACTGATGCTCATTATTCATAATTATGCGTGTTTCTTGTTATTTATCTGTTAAATAAAAACTGGTTGATAGAACTTATATAAATATATATTTTTTCAACTTATATTTTGATATAGGTGGAGGTCACGTGACTCGACCAGTATGGCGGTGTTTTAAATCTGCTCTCGAAAAATATGTGAATTCTGTGTGTAAATGTGTCTTTAGTGGTCCTTGAGGCTGAAAATCTACAGGTACGAGTTCTTTAGAAATATAGAAAGAAATTAACTGGGATATTTGGATTCGCTAGGTGAGTTTTGATATGGGCTGTGTGTTTCATAAACACTAGAATCACTGAATAGTGTTCAGTGATCATTCTTGAATGTGCATGTCCACTAGGAACTACAGTGTGCAGGGTGTATAAAGTAACTGATCAGATAGAAAAAACTTTGCATATGAAATCATGTCCGAGACATCGATGGCAGATACGGCAAATATTCTATCTCAAAGTCATTCTGTTATGTACCCAGCTTATAGTAATGACGAATCTCAAAAGGTACAAAAAGAAATTTCCCTTGGGACACTACATGAACTTCTTTTGCAAATAAATTCTAGACTTGCAGTCATTGAGAGCAATAACACAACACTTGACAAAAGGCTGTGTGAGATCGAAAATAAAATGACACATTTCCAGTCAATAACCGACTCCATATCTACACTAAATGATAGGGTAAACAAATTTGAGAGTGAGGTCAAGAATGTGAAACAGACCGTGTCGTCCATTGAAGCAAGTGCTCAGTCTATGAGTGATATGTTTGAGAATGTTAAATCACATGCAGATCAAGACCTGAAAGCTATTCGAATTGATACAGCCAATTTAGACAAGAAATTATCTGATGATATTACAGAGTTAACCAACGGTCAGCGTGAATTACATAAATCAGTGATCGATCTGAAAAGCAGGGCAATGAGGGATAATTTAGTATTCACCGGCATACCTGAATACAGAGATGAAAACTGTGAAGAAGTTCTGCAATATTTCCTGAAAACCAAGCTAAAAATCTATGATGAAATTCCCTTAGAGAGAGTGCATCGTTTAGGAAAACCTGATGAGTACAGAACCAAGCCAAGGAACATTGTGGCAAAGTTTAGTTTTTATAAAGATCGTGAATTTGTTCGCAAACGTGCCCCACTCAAACTTAAGGGATCTAACATTTGGGTGAATGAGCAATTTCCACCGGAGGTAGAGGAGAAACAGCGCAAGTTGTATCCAGTTATGCGCAAGGCGATGAAAAATAATAAACGTGTGAAACTTGTTGTGGACAAATTGTACATTGATGGTGAGATGTATGAACCAAGTGATACAGAGGAACACGTCGACTCCCTAAACTTCCCAACTCAAAGGATGTCCCAGAGTTCCAGGAACACACCGTGGACGTCCGGAGCGCGCCGCGAGCCTGCCAATAATGACAATCCTACACCACCCCCACGAGGAAACAAACGCTTTAGGAAATCTTCGACACCGACGAAATAGGAGAGCGCGGAGGGTCAGAAGTCAGCAAACAACTCTATCAAACTTCTAAGTTTAAATGTTTGTGGAATCAAAAATAAACTCAATTACAGTGAATTTTTAAATCACATCTCCAATTTTGATATTATCGGCTTTACTGAAACAAAAACTGATGACGCAGATTTAATTCAGATTCCGGGTTATACATTATTTATGAAAAATAGACAAAAACTATCAAAAACTCGGTCAGGAGGAATTATTTTAGCTGTAAGAGATAGTTTGGTTAAATATGTGAAAATATTGAACACTACTTGTAAATATGTTCTTTGGTTTAAGATAAGCAAATGTATTTTTAATACTGATGAAGATGCGATATTTGGTGTCGTGTATCTGCCCCCGGAAGGCAGTAAATATGCTTCTACAGATTGTTTTTTAGACATTGAGAGTGAACTTATTTCTATATCTAAAGATAGCAAATATGTGTGTTTAATGGGTGATTTTAACTCAAGAGTTGGCAATTTGAAAGACTGGTTTGAAGCTGATGATTTTCAGTTACAATTACAAAAATGTGAGGATTTTTTTAAGACAGCCATAGAGACTAGAACTATTATCTTTGATAACTTTAAGATTCCTCTCCGTAGGGTAGTACAAGATGTCCATGTTAATAACTTTGGATACAAAATGATTGATTTTTGTAAAAACAATGACATTTATATAGTAAATGGCCGTGCTGGCAGTGATAAATACGTGGGAGGTTTAACTTGTAAGGGTAGTAGCACGGTGGATTATGTGGTTGCCACAGCACCTATGTTTAAATTTATAAAAGATTTTGATATCTCTGACTTCTGTAACTTGTATTCGGATGTGCACAATCCAGTTTCATTTTCTATTTTACCAGCGCTTTCCACAAAACACAGGTGTGAAGATATTGTTGAAAATCAGTCACGTGTAAAACTATGGTCACAAGACCAAGCAAAACATTTCCCAGAGAATGTGGATATATCTAAGGTTAAGGACATAGAGAATGAGTTAGATATTTTGACTAGTAGTACAGAAACAAGTAACATTAGCAAAGACACTTTAAACGATGTTACTAATAAGTTATGTGGTATATTTTTAAACACAGCTAAATCAACATTTGGGGTTAGTCGTAATTTTAAGAAAGATAATTGTGAAAACAAACGCAATAAACCCTGGTTCAATAAAGAGTGTAAGACGGCGAGAAAGAAATATCATTTGGCAAAGCGATTAAATAGTAAAAATCCTTGTTTAGAAAATAAAGCTAATCTTCAATTAGAAAGCAAAAAT
>NW_026917954.1:0-13604 GCF_032062105.1 Saccostrea cuccullata | reverse complement strand
CGATGAATGCCACGACGTACTGGGGCAAAAAGTTCTCTCTGATGATGAAGAGTTTGAGACTGTAATGATCTCACGTGACCGAGAGAAAATTGTTACAAATGTCAGTGATAGAAATTATAATATTCAGCTCCATTTTTTCTAAGAATGTTTGTGAAAAGAGAAACTTGATTTAATATTTTCAAGAAGGAGGGTGCTTGCTTTCTCGAAATTTTATTAAATATATATACTGCTCTGTGTGCGTAAGATACATTTGTAGCCGTCAATATTGTCACTATTTTTCGTGTATTACATGTAAAAACTGTGTACATATCAAATGTTCAGGAAGTGCAGCGAAATCTTTAAATGACAATATGATAAATGGTGATTTAACTACAAACATATTCATTTTTAATTGAGCATTTTTTTAGCTTTATGTTTTTGTTATTAAAGAACACTTTTCTATTCTCTGAAAAAATCTCTATTTTTTAAGTTTGTATGCCGTAGGACCATATAATAACACATTTAAGGATATTAAAATCCGTTTCCATGACTACCATAGTATATATTTTGCTACAAAAAATTCAGTTTTACTCAGATATGATAGATTTACACTTTGTGTTGGTGTTCAACTTAATCTGTTCCTTATTTTAATCTAAAAAGTGTTACATGTATCCTCGGTTTTTACAGTCAACCATTATTTATAGATATATAACAAATAGTTACTGTTCTCATTTCTTTGAATTACACATAAATTTAAAAAACAACAATCTATTTTTTCAGAACTTCTTAAAAGATTTATAGAATCATTGTCCTGAAATTTTAAAATTTTGAAGCATGGCCTATATTCGTGATTTTTATTCCATAAACATATATGAGTCATTCTTATACAAAACGTCAACGTCACAGTGTTGAAGCATATAACGTCAACGTAATGATGTGATAGCATTGATTAAGAAAACAATGCTAAATTGAAATACATGGCTGTAAAAAGAAAACCAGAAAAAATATTCTTAAAAAATAAAATGTTTTACAACATACAAATCTTCGAGTATAATGTAAGGAAGTTTCACTTATTTTGATGCTAGGCGGATTTTTGAACTTCGTGGATTTAGCTCTTTCAATAATTTTAACATGAGTACGTCATTTACATGAATAGGAATTCATCTGTTTTTGTCAACGAAAAAATAAATTTTTAATTGTTTTCATGTCGACTCAATGGCAAATTAGTAAATGAGAAGTTTAAATCTCCCTAATGTATGCATATCTGGAAATGCAATTAAAAAGAGACTTGGAAACTTCCTTGTATATACCTGGTACTTTTGAGATGCAATATCATGTACTGTAAATAATTAATTTAAAATATAAAACTAATACAAAACACGTTATCTAGGAGATATCAAGAGGGAAATCGAAATCGGAATGGAATTTCCTCAATTTACATAGTATATCCGATAAGTCATTCATGTAATAGACAGAGTATTCAAATGTTTTGGAATAAATTAAATCCATTTATGCTTACATTACCGTTGAAATCATGTTACAGACACACTCTTTGAGATACAACTTTTGAAAGGATTTTCAATTTACTGAAGTTATATTTTATTTATATCTATTAGCCTAAACGTTTCAAATGATTTGTTAAAAGTAGACCATTTGATTAGCTTACGATTGCAAAACGATGTCTGCAACATTGCACCTTTTTGAACAGAGATGGTTTTTTAATTGAAAACAAATTACAGATATGTTTGTCTCCTAGCTTTATGTTTGCTTGAGAATTGAATTTTATAATCATTTTATAAGGTTCAACCTCGACGTGGGTGTATTAGTTTATTAAGTTATATGATATGCTTTAAACGCTTTTAACATTTAAAGATAGACTATTTCATTCATATTGTACAGTAGAAGAAGTATTTTAAAAAATATCCATTAGTTCCCGAGGACATCTTTCTTTTTAAAGCTTGTCTTTACATTGGGTGAAAAACAACACAGGCATTTCTTGCACCTTGAGGTTTCCTTGAAAAAAATGAAATGAGGAGATTAAAGGACTGTCAAAAAGTAAATGGTACGAGGGTTGATCCAAAAGTAATGTCACAACTTTGATAAAATTGCTATAAATCGAAGTAAAGCAACAAAATTATAGATGATAAAAGCTTTATTTATTTTAAATCAGACCTGAAAATTTCATAGAAATGTGATGTATACTTTCCAAAATATCATATTTTAAACAATGTGTGGTCATGGTAGTCGCCGCACCTAAATATAACGTCATACGACTGATACGCACCGTCATACTTTTAAGCTTTTCCCCTTCGTCTCTTTAAATAATATTTGTGATTTGCAAACACTTTCACCAATTCCACTTTCTTTAAGATTTTTTGGTACCATTATACACTCACTTTTTTTTATAATTAAGCCCTTTGTCAAATTGTTTTGAACAGAAGCATAAGTCAAACTTAAAAATTCACTTGTCACCTTAAACGTCTGTCATTTTGACAACGTCAGACACCATTGAACGTTTCCGTCCGATCTCCTATCTTTTGGTCTTCTTGTCCTCTGCTGATCATTCAGTGACCAATCACCCGCCCAGAATTGCTGAAACCATCTATTAAGAAATCTCTTATTTACATTCTCTATTCTGTAAGTCTGATTAATTAACGTAACTGTCGCTTTTAATGATTCCCATATTTTGAAGCAAAAATGCATTTTAACTCCTCGGGCCGTTTTTCCCATTTCGACATTCCCTTTGTTCAACTCAACAGTGAAAGTAAAACAACAATTTTTATGATCACAAATACCAATGCCGTCATTTAATTTTCAATTAAAGACTAGAAAATGACGAGATTTGTGTCTTTAAAAAAATTGGTAGATTAGGTGCTTTTTTAGAATCTTTTTAATCTGTTTGTCTTTTTCATTCTAAGAAAAAATACACTTTAAAACGTGACGTTCCGTTGTGACGCGGCGACACCCCCTATGCTCTATGTTTTAAACATCTATAAAATAAATTCAAATAAACATTATTAAATAAAAAATTTAATGTTAATTAGATTTATATTTGTGCATATTTTGGTATATTAAATTTGATAATATGACACCAAATATAAAAGATATGGATACTGTGACATTACTTTTGGATCAACCCTCGTAAATATGTTTTAAGCGTTGATATACTGAATTTAAAATCAATTTATTGTGAGAAAATATATGAATATCAAAACATACGAGGGTTGTCCAAAAAGTTCGTGGACAATGACGTTTTTGTCAAAATAAATGGTTCTATATGCATCTGTTGTATATCAAAATATTTCTTATGAAAAAACAAGTCATAATGGTTTAATTTTTATTGATGGAACGTAATATTTTTGTAGAAATCGGGGTCTTTAAACATCGCAGATTGCGCGCACGGACCAGTCTGACGTTAAGCTAGTTACATTATAACGTCAAACATTTGGATTTTGACTTAACACATGTTCATGGACACACATTACATTTCTTTTTAAGGCGCAATGCACATCAAAGTGCTATCAATAATCATTATGTATAGATTATAGTTTATTTAATTTTTAAAATTCAAAACAATGCACAAACATTTACGAGCGTCATCTAAATAAACAGTTTGTATACACAAACTGCACAGCCCAGTCCGACGCTGCGCTAGATTTATATAGCAACGTCATAGAATAGAGATCTCCATTTTAAGTAAATTATATGTGTTTTTATATGAAAATAATCTTATTTAATAAATTATTAGAATATTCTAAGTTCTTTTTCGGTAGAAGAAAAGTAAGAAGAATATGAACATAGCAAATTCTATTTTCACTCTCCATTCCTTAAAAAACTAATAGACGATTAAACGAAAGAGTGACATCACATGTGGATTTTTAAAAGATATTGGACTGGAACATGTTTGAAAATTTTATTAATATTGATTTTATTGATAAGTTCCGACAGCCTTTCGCTGCCTACTTGAATGTAGGTATCCGAACGCTTATTTCAATTAGTATGAGGTCTTAGATCTAAAGGACATATCCTAACCGGTAAGTTAAGAGTATTTTTCCATTTGACAAATAAATAAATATCATCACACTACTAGTATGTCAATTAAACGATGGATCTTGATACTTCTTTGCTATTCCCATTAAAAAAATGTTATTCTTATTCCAAAACATGTCACTTCTATTTGACATTATCAATTAATTAATATTTGTTTGTTAATTTATGAGACAAATGTGATTTTTTTTTCAATAATTAACCTTTCGTATTTGATATGATGTTCTATCCTATTTGATAATTATGGCGTTCTTAACTTGTTAATCTAAATTATTTATATTCCAAAAACATATTTCTATTAGAAAAAATATCTCATTCTAGATCAAAAGTATATAATTCTTATTTGAGAATCTTATTATTCTTTTTCGATAAATTGACTCACTTTATTTTCTTTATAATACCTAGAATGCAATTATGGAATCGGAATACATCGCATAAGAATCATAAACTTTTCAAATAAAAAACAGTATCGAATAAGATTTGAAAGTTTTCGAATAGGAATAACATGTTTAATGCAAATAATCACATAATTATCGGAAAAGAATGAATAAATCATCGAAAAGGAATGACAAAATCATCGAATAGGCATTACGGTTTCGAATATAAATACGGAGTAATATGTTTTGTAATATCAATGATATATTTTTGGAATATAATTCATATATCTTTAAATGGGAATGACAAGTAATAGAATTGATATTACAGATTATCGAATAGGGATTACATTTACTCGAATAGGAATTATAACATCGAATAGGAATCACATTTTGTCGAACATGAATTACATGTTTTATGATAAGAATAATAAATCCTTTGAATAAGAATAACAAAAAAGTGTAATAATGCAACATTTAAACACCCTTTCAATTTTTTTTCTCATTTGTATAAGGGGTACGAAGAAACATCTCAAGATAACGAACAGTATTCAAGATCAAAAGTCCATGAAACATTACGTAAGGGTTAATGTACGAGTAGCGCTCAATTCCTTAAAAGTAATGGAGCCCCGAAGGGGCCGAGGCCCATTACTTTTAAGGAATGGAGCGCTACGAGTATATTAACCCGCGTAAAATCCGCCTTTTAATGCTTTTATTTATTGTTCGTTCATATAAAATTAAGAATATTTTAATCATACACTGTAAATAGACATTATATATTAGTAGTATTTATTTTAATTTTCTCTATAAAGTAAAGCGAAAAAAAGTGTACAAAAATTATTCTAATCCAATGTTTCCCAACAGCTTCGATAGCTCAGTGAAATGAGTACCCGACTAGAAAATAAAAGATAAAAAAAAAAAGTACCCGACTAGAAAGCGAAGGATACCGGGTTCGATTCTTACCATGGGCAATAATATTTTCATAATGTGAAAATCAACTCTTACATTTTCTAAACATTTTCTCAAAAAAAAATCTAAGTTCTTTCCTCGGTAGAGGCACGGAAAGGAGAAAAAGAACATAAGAAATTCCGTTATCAATGAAATTTGCAACTCTCCATTCCTTAAAAGCAATGGAGCGCTCAAACAAAAGAATGACGTCACAGGTGGATTTTACAAACTAGGAACAGAGCAACCACGGACCTCCATAACATCAGGGGCTCGTTTCTCAAAAAGTCGTAGATTTTGGCCTAAGTTACTCCGACTAAAAAAGTTACGCCATAATTTAGACGGACCTAAATCGCGTTTCAGAAAGCGGCGTAGGACTGGGCCTAAGACTAAGACCTCTCCGCTAGGTACTAAGCATGCGCAGATCGCATTTTATTTGATTTAGACACTAAGATGACATGTGGCGGATCAAATTTATATCAAACTTGAACAGGTCGAGGAAACTATTTTCTGTGACGTCAGAATAAATTTACATGCTAAATGAGGTTACATGTACCACGTGACTGACAAATCGACCAATCCGCTGAATGAGTTGGGTTACTACAAAATATTTACATCCACTAAAGTTTTCTTCCTTTATTTCTTATAAAAAAAACCACTGCTTTCATCTCTCCATAAACCAGTCACTATTCCTAACACAGATAATCCGGGTTTTTCTCAAAGTAATCTGCCCGCGTATGAATATGCACATTCTTTGGACTACTTTATAAAAGTACATCTAAATGTAAACAAACGTATTTTGACGGTGCTTATTATCGTGTCAGTCAAAATTTTAATAAATTATGAAAAATAAATCTTCATTTTGTTGCCATTTTTTGTTTCATTTCATTTCCAATATAACTGTATACACAATCGTCTGCAAATGTGATGTATATTTCCATACAATGGATAGTTCTCCTCAGAGCCAGCATCAGTTTGGTCACTTTGGTTTTGATGAAATACAAATGGAGTTTGACGATTTCGATTTTGAGACAATTGATTTTCAAAACTTAGACATGTTGTGCTGTAGTCAAGTAGAAGATATCACAGAAAACCTCAGTATCCCTGCCTTTTCTGACCTCCCCAAGCCTGAGACCCCTGCCACCCCTCTGAACGTGCATAAAATAGGCAATAGATTTAAAGAAAGTACAGACGACGATGTGAACAGGTTGTTTGAAGCACGCCAAACTCTCGCAACCAAGAAAAACACTAACTGGGGATGTAAATTGTTTCAAGGTAAATACATGTAAGATGGGAAATGTAAAAATGTTTAATTTAAGCAATACACAAAAAAGTAAATTCTATTTTTTTTATATATGGAAAATTGGCATTACTTTTCATTTCTAATTTTAAAAAAAGCCAACAACAGGGATTGAACCCGTTCCTCATTCCTTTTTGTCCCTCATTCCTTTTTGTAAAGGAAAGTGTGCGCCAATACACCATGTCAGCATTTAAATGTGAAATGAATATGTAATGTCAATATTTCTGTCCAAAATAAATCTCATATGCAGTAGAAGTCTAACAAAAACATTCCATGCATAATTATAATTTAGGATATACCTTGTCTTTCATATTAGACTGGAGCATTGAGAGAAGAGGGGAGCCTGTAGATTTAGAAGCAATATCACCAAGTCAACTTAATAGTCTCCTTGAGAAATTTTACTGTGAGGCAAGGCCCTTAAAAGATGGGGAACTTTATCATAAAAATACATTGAAAAATTTGAGAGGGGCTATAAACCGAAAATTGGCAGACCTAAAAAGAAACATAGACATTGTTAAAGACAAAGATTTTAAAACATCTAATGGAGTCCTAAATGGATTGTTGAAAGAGCGTGTTAGGGAGGGCACCTCAAAATCAACACAGCACAAAGACCTGATCGAAAAATGTGATATGGAAAAAATATCTACTTACTTCAAGGATGCGCAACTTAACCCAATCATTCTCCGACAATGCGTCTACTTCAATATTGCAATCCACTTCATTTCTAGGGGCCAAGAATTTCATCACCAACTGAAGTTGGATTCATTCTCTTTTCAATCCGACGACACGGGTGCATACGTTACACTTAGCCACGAGATACAGCAAAAGAATCACCAAGGTGGTTTAGGAAATGTGGAAATGAACACTGATAAACGCATGTATGCTACAGATACTGAATCGTGCCCTGTAAGAATGCTCCAACTATTAATTGAAAAAACAGATGAATCTGCCTCATCCCTTTTCAATAAATACAACTCAGAATCCGTTTCCCTACCAAAAAGTACATCAAAATGGTACCTAGATGCCCCGCTTTCCAAACGAACATTTTCAAACTTCATGAAAGAAATCAGCAAGGCGGCAGGCCTTTCACGCATATATACAGGGCATTGTTTAAGGGCCACTGCCATACAACATCTGAATGATGAGGGCTACGAAGCTAGACACATCATGTATATGTCAGACCACAAAAATGAGGGGTCCTTGAGGTCGTATAATAGAAATATATCATCGACCCAGAAAAAAAATCTTAGCTGCACTTTGTCCAAAATAATGAATCCTACAATAAATGAACAAGTCGGTACGCCTACCTCAAAATCCGAATTTCCTCGACCTGATAAACCATTTGCAACTCATGGAACTGTAGTACCTGCTGGTACCGGTCTCTCGTCGCAGTCTTTCAACAACCTTGCGTTGAACAGCAAATCTTCCAACCGAAGCTCAGCACTAGTGCAGAATTCGTCATTTCTGAACTGTGAAGTCCATTTCCACCATCACCATGATCACCACGTTGTGCAGGAGCCAAATCACGCAGACTGAAAAAACACTCTGCGACCTACTTAGATGCAGCAAATTAAAACATTACAAACTTACTTTTTTGATTATTTGTTTAAAAATTGTTCAATACTGTTTATTAAATCGTGTTTACAATCATATTTTGATGGCTTATTTTATTTCTTTGAACTCAAAATCTGTGACCTTTTTTGGTGACCGATTTTATTTGATGACGTTTGAACTTCCATATATGGAAGTAACCTTGAATGGCTCTTCCTATCTTGAAACTTACAACAAAATAAAAGCATATTTCTATGTTTCACGTTTTTGAATACTTAATATGAAGGAAGGATATAAATATAAACAATAAAATGTCTTTCATTTTTGTTGTTACTGGAATGAACGGTCGCAGCTATTGCAGAAAAAATTTACATAACCCGCTTACGCGGGTTATGTATTTTTTCTGCAACAGCTGCTTCCGTTCATTCCAGTAACAACAAACAAAGAAAGCATTTTATTGTTTAAACACACTACGCTTATAAAATGTCAGTTTTTTCAAATCGCTCTCGGAAAGACATTATGCATTTTTTCAAGCATTTTTCATGCTTATCACAAATTTTAAATCATTATCTACTAATTCCATGCTCACATTTACAAACAATTCATTAACAACGGCAATATGGTGGCTTTCTCCACTCCATTGAATAAGTCTTTATGTGGACAATTGATTGTATTCATGTGCTTATTGTATTCAATGAATAAAAATTTTACGTGTATTCCATGCTCTTAAACAACCGACTCTGAGGTGTACTCACGTATTGTCATGTATACAAGACTTCAGATGATCATTTAACAGTTTAGAATGGTGAAGAGGTGCTTTGATACAAAATTCTACTATTGCTTCTTGTTGCAATATCATTCAATTAATTTATTTATCATTCGTTTATGGAATGATTAAAAGACGCGAAAATTATGTACATGGTGACTTTGTAAATATTGTTTACTAAGTATACAAAATCGGTGAAGCGGAAAGGATGTGCGCGCAAGCGAATTACACGACTTTGTGTTATTTTGGAAATTGTTTGAGGGCAGAGGGAGTTATCGCGCTTAGACTATTCTTCTTCGATAACTGGCATTTACCGCACATAGCGGTAAATGCAAATATATAATATTAAACACGTGTATATGTATATACATGTACTTGTTCATATGCATGCTTCTTGATCCATGCACGACAGTTATATATCAATGTACGTGAGACTTTAGTAAAATCGTGTAGAATAAATGTCGTACAGCAATACACTTTTGTTTTAGAATGTATGAACCTTTAGTCAACAAATGAATTAGACCAGTAGCATATGGTAAATAAATGAATATCAAGTATAAAAACTTAATTTTTATTACCGGTACTTGTGAAGAGTTTGTGAGCGGTATTTCAAGTGACATTTTTGATACAGTAAGCGACGATTTTATATACGTGCGACGCCTTGAACAAGAAAGAAATTTACACAAGTAAAACATTTTCTGAATGGGGGCCTAAAAATGGTCCATACCATATATAATTCTTTATAATTTCGATCAATTTATTCAGTATGAATTAGACATATATTGGCAATCAAGGTGATACATGTATCTGCATTTATGATACATGTATTACATTTTGGACATACAGTTTTACATTACAAAGGCCATGTAGAAAAACATATGTATATACACCATTTGCATTATTACACACACATTCTCAATTTTAATTACGCGTGCCTACATTTTTAAAAAACAAATCTGGCACTTCTTAAATTCCTACCCAACTTGAATTCAAAATTCTTAATTACAAATTTCTAGTTCATCCCACCTTTTGAGGAAAAAGTCTGCATCCTCGATGGATATAACCTTTCTACATAATATTAATATTATAGGTTGTTTATTGATTTTCATGATTTTTCGCATATCATATAATTATGTGCATGTATATGAATAGGTATTATATCGCATATGTATAAAATAATTCATTTTTTAACTTTTTATGATTAAAACACTTGCCCTTTTCCCAAGTTGTGTACAGACTAAGAACTTACGCCTACTCATGAGCAGGCCTACATTTAAACCAAAACTTAGTCTCGACTAAGTCTCCGCCTTTTTGTGAAACGCAACTTAGTCCGACTTCCGGGTTTAGTCACTGATTTAGTCCGGACTAAGCTTACGCCTGGTCTTAGGCCTTTTTGAGAAACGAGCCCCAGAGGTGGGATCAGGTACAAAGGATGAGTGAGCATCCCCTGCCGACCGGTCAAACTCGCCGTATGCTACTTGTCATAATCGGGAAATAACGGGAAAATCCGTCGTCAATTCAGTGTATAAATAATAATCAGTATGAAAAACGTCAGTCAGCATTTGACTCAATGATACATTGTATTTGTTGACCAGGCCATACCATAGAACTTACGAAATGGTGACTTTAAACTAGACGGCTGAAATTCTTGTTTCATCAACTTATTTGTCAATAATTCACCTCGTTTTAGAAATTGTTCATACGTAGATGCTATTGCGTATCGAATCAACGGAGATATTCAAAATACGTATGCAGGTAATGAAGGTATATTGTTGTTTTAATTTGCAATTTGTTTACGGTTTTATTTGGTTTTTTTTTTTTTTTTTTTTTTTTTGGTTATTTTGAAAAATTAGTCCGTGTTATTTTTATTTGTTTTTATTTTTTCAACAATATGGAAGCCGTTTGTATATTACAATCTGTATCTTACAATCTTTACTTGAAGGAAAAAATTCCTCAATGAATTGTAGTCATTTAACAGTAGCAGAATTAAATGGTTTGTTTTATTCTGTTGTTGATAAAGATAGCTTTTATACTCTAACTTTATTGTTTTATTCTATTGTTGATAAAGATAGCTTTTATCCTCTAACTTTCTGCCTACTTTATTACTTTATTCTTTAACAAACCATTCTTTTGAAATATTAATTAAACAGCACAACTTTTAACATTTGGTATCAACATGTACATGAAATCTAAACATTTTGTCTTATTCTTTATTCTATGAATATCCGAACATCAGACAGTAAAGAACTAAAACAAGATTTGTTTTTCAGTGCAAATTTTAGTCCTTAAACGTGTTTTTATGAAAAGATAAACACATTGGTTTGTATGGAAATCTTATCTTTATCCTAATTGTTTGATAATTTTTAACCAGAACGAGATATATCATGTAACACACATGTTGAGTTCATATTCATTATGTTTTGAAAATGAATGTGAAAGGACGAATGAAGCAAACAAACTAGTTTTAAAATTTGAAAAATTCATTTTGAGTTGCGTTTTAATAAATAAAATGACACAATCACTACATAATTTTTAATACTGGTATTTCATTCAAAGCTTCACAATAATAGGATTTGAAGTGGAAAAATATTTGTATAGATTTAAAAAAAATGTTTGCAGAAAAGTAGGATTTTGAAAATCATAGAAAATTAACAATATCTTAAAATATTTTGGAAATGTATCATTTGCAACAATATAGGACCAGAAATATATACCATTTAGGCACCTTTCTTGTTTGTATCTACTATCCTTAGGGTGTAAGAAGAAGATGCCGTTAGAGTTGTAGATTTTTATCCGCAAAGATGGGATACAAAGAATTCGATGTACACCCTGTGACACACTTAGGGATGTGTTTCCTTTTGTGTGTACTAGGCTTACCTTACGGTGAGTTTCTTTTTAATACCGATGATTAAGTTCCAGAAATAATTAGTTAATGTTACAACTTAATAAATCAACTTTTCCCTTAAATATCATACGTTTAAAGTTTATGAGTTTCATATAAGTCATTCCAGTGGGAAAAAAACTATTAAACTATTTTTTTAAAAAAAACATTGAACAATGAAATTTTGAATATTTATTTTATACAGGTAGCATGGCATCATTTCGGTTTGCTTTTGAACAAACGGAACCAATCAAATTAAAAAACGATGAAAATGTCACTTTATCTTTACTCCTCGAAATAGATCTAAATATGACACAAAACTATTGGATTTCTCTTCAAAAAATGTCGGCCGCCAATGAAACAGAAGAAATGAAGAAAGATATTTATAATTTTGTTCAATCAATGCATTGGCTTCAAATTGATGACGGTATTACTTTCAATTACACTATTCCATCGTCTTTATTTCCGGTGTATGGATTCTATTCTTTGAAGCTACAAGCCCCTTCTGATGATTCCTCGAATGCAACACAAGAAATAGAGTTCACACTTGTACACGATCAAGGCTTGGAAGATTTAGTCGTGAGTACCATGTATATTAATTAATTATTAGGCAGAAACTAGGGGAGTAACGTTAACGTGTCACCATACTTTTCACCAAAAACATTAAAAAGTGTGTGATATATTTTAATTATGAAACTTAAAACAATTTTGAAAATCAATCGTGAAAATCGGTAGTAGACATCAAAATAAATACCAGATTATATACAGGCAAAGGCATGTCTTCCCATCTACAAGTATGCAAAAGTAGGTACTCACTTATAAAACGTAATTTAATCCAAAATGTTTGGAGTAATTTTACGCAATAGAGCAGCGAGAGAAAAAAAAAAGTTTAAGTAGTTTTTCAACGCGTACCTAACTAAAACAAGCTAATTCAGAGAATTTGTGTCCCCCGCTTAGGGAAAAAGTAAACCATGCGCAGTTCGGGGGTGGTGGGTGGGAGTTCGGATCCCCTTGACTGAATTTGTAGAATTATCAAATGTATACTGAAGCAAATAAAATATGCCAATATGGATATAAAGGTTTGATTGATTATTCTTTATTATGTGTTTAGAAGATTCTTTTTATATGGAATATTTATCACACTGTAGTGATGATTTTATGAGTTTGTACAAGCCAGACCTCATAAATTTTTCATTTCACATGCTGAATACTATCATTTAGTAAAAAAAAAGTATTTCGAGGAAAAAATTGGATTTTGCGGGATGCGAACCCTGGCCCTCTCACATGTGAAGCGAGAGAAATACCACTAGACCACGGAGCAGCTTTTTACTATTTAAAATTATATACAAACATTAAGTCACATACATGTATAAATCCACGTTCGATATATTGTCAAAATTTTACACAATGCATGGTATCTAATTCAACCTTTATTAAACAGTTCTAATAGATGTAATAAGAATATAAAGTCTGCCGAGAACCTGTTTTATACGTAAAAACTCTCCTTAATGCCCCTGTGCTAAAAATAGCGACATGTAATACAATAAATACTAATAAAACAAACGGGGTGGGACACTTTGAGAGGGGTGAGAGAGGTCCTAGGGACTTTTGGTATAAAATAACATTGCAAAAGCTCAAAATCCTCTTGAAATATCACCCGAAAACGATAGTGTTACACACGAACAGAATGTATACATTTATGACCTTGAAGTTTGACATTTTGACCTCAAAATCAATAGGGGTCTTCCTTAAGCCACAGGG
>NW_026917953.1:0-13822 GCF_032062105.1 Saccostrea cuccullata | reverse complement strand
ATTATTCATTGTGTATATATGATGTTAATTTAAATGAAATGAATTTTAAAATAAACAAAAACTGAAGGGAATGGCGTTTTAAAACATTCCATCGAAATTTCTATTTTTAGTCACCATAACTACGTACCAGAATTCGCCAATTTATAAACCCTTGAAAAGTATTATTTATCTAAGTGAGTTTAAAATTTGCAAAATTGTATTGAAATTAGACCAAGACGGTGGAGGAGTAGGTTTGAAAACTTTTCACAGGAATCACTATTTGAGTGACCATGAAAACACCAATGATTGAAATCCCCCATCCTCCATGCAACCATTTCCCAAAAAAAAAGGATATATAGAATTGTGTATCATAGCTACTTGTGCATTGGCTTACATTGAATTCCTATAAAAACCGTTAACATATTGAAATATTGTTTACAGACAATGAACGGACGACACACCTTACTATCGCATATGCTCTTTTGGTTAGGTCTCTCGCAGCAATGTTATAAGGCTGAAAAAGGGGGCGGGGCCTAATTAAGGGGACGTCACGTCACACAAAAATATAACTTTTATGTATTTCTCATCATACCTAAAATGAAACAATTTAACTTTTAACTGTATTAGCATTATAAACAGCAATAATACTTATGAATGCTTTAAAAAAAAACTTGCTAGTTTAATCAAATGTAGATCTCTGGTTATAAACAAATCACTAATCGCATAAACTTGTAAACATGACGTCATTTTGGAAAAAATAGTTTTTCATGTGCTGTGAGAGGCAGATTAAGGAATTTTTTAACAATTAAAAATGCGTTTTATTGTTAAACGGAATATTGTTTACAGGTTTTAAATAGTGGATAAATACCAATGTATATTCTTTGTTTAGTGCGATTATTCATTTAGCCTACTATCAAGAGAATGTATTTTATTAACCAGACTATGTCATGTTTTTATGCACAGGTAGCGTATATTTTACAATGAGATGCCTCGATCATAAAATCGTACTTTCGCAAGGGCATACACTTAATAGATCTTAACCATTTTTTGAATATCGATAAAGGATATTTTTTAACTTAATGAAAAGTGCAGCTGCCCTTTTAAAACACCTTCGTGATTTTATAAGACATTAGTACTCAAAACAATTGGTAATCTTCAAACATATTTCGACATTGGCTTATTTAACTGAAATTTTTTAACCATTAATACGCAAATATATTCAAAGCAGCAGCACTTTTCAGAAACTACAATGTATGCAGAAACAATTAATAGCTTGAATTTTTGATTTCAAGTAGGGAATGCCCTTACGATACTGAAATTTCTTCATGACCTACATTCAGTACACAAACTATGCATTCATCACGTGATTGTCCATCGATGGGGCAAAACTTCATAATAAGAGTGGGTTATACTATGCTATTTCCATTAGTATTTAAGTTCTGTGATAATAAAAAAGCTTTATCAAAATACACAAAAAATCCCCCTTTTTTTCACGTATATTTTCCGTTGATTTCTCATGTAACCCAGTGCTGCGCTGATTCCTGACCTAAAATGCATCTAAATGGTCCGTGAGAGACTCAGATATAAACACTTAAAAACAATAGGATTTGAAAAGGACAATTCTGCGATATTGATGAAAATATCACCACATGTTAGTCTTGGTATCTAAAGGAAACTGCAAAAATACCATGTCTTAATTACCTGGTTGCAAAAAGACCGAACCATTAATGTTTACTAAAATATTTTAACACATGGAAAAAATCCCTGAGGAAATGTACAAAAAATTGCGTCGATGTGAAACGTTCTAATTCAAGCGTAATGGAAACCGACCTATTTTTTAAAATGTAAAATTTATGAAATTTAGCATTTTTAAAAAATATCTTTGATACTAATTAAGAAAAGTTGTTTACAGAGAAGTTCCTAATCTTATGTGTGTTTTTACTTAATGGTCAGCAGTGTTATGAGAAAATATTAAAGGACTTTAAATGCTTTTTTCATTATCATGTATTGATGTTTTTCTCTCTATTTTTTTTTTTTACAAAAAATAAATAAATAAATCAAATGGTAGTTTTAGAATTACAAACAAAAAATCCAAGGAAAGCTTTCACATAAATTTCTGATCTTGTGGCCACGTGGTTTGTGAGACTTTTATAAAAGAAAATAAAAATTGTAATTTTTTTTAAAGGAGACTCATTACACCACTTTTTGATGACGTACTACACAAAAAATACACCTCAATTTTGTTGCCCGGGTTTTCCCTTTGGATGTGGCGTATGTACAATAAACATTATTAGACTAAAATTATAAGAACTTATTATTTGTATCATTACTTTATATAAAGATAGAACTTTTCCGTAATAACAAAATCTAAGTCAATTGCGTTATAAAATATCACAATTTAACTTGAATTTGGAAATTTCTCCGACTCGGAAAAAATAAAAAGATTTAAATAACACATTACAGAGAAGATAAAATTGTATTATTAGATGAAACGAGATGTTCTCCGTGTTCAGAATTGTATGAAAAGCTTTAATTTAATCGTATTAACTACATTTCTTCTTTTAATTTTGTACTTTTCAAAAATATATTTTTTTGATCAGTTATGCCATATATGGCTTTAAAACGCTTTAAAAATAAATGAAACATGCTGGTGCGGTGTTATACAGTTAAAACAGTAAAAACAAAGTAACGGATTCATTAGGCCTAAAAAAATATGTTTGTTTCCTGAAACCCCACCACCCATTTAAATTTTCCCCGGGGTGGATTTTTTTTTTTTACAAATGGCATAACTTTTTTGATAATCAGTTGATTCCATTAATTAAAAAAAAAAAAATAGCTTGTAGAAAATTTTGGGACATAAAACATGTAAACCTAGTTTACATTTCCCTTTAAATATAAAGAGTAATAATTATTGAAAAAGTTTCCCCCAAAAGTTTCTTAGTTTTTTTCTGCCCTAAACAGCCATTTTGGATGCCATATTGGTGTCAACTGTAAATATAACACCTGGTATTTTCAGCCCGGGGAGTTTCACCATTGATAAGAAAAAAAAAAAAAATTTAAAAAAAAAATTACCTACCACCTTTTTTTTTTTGGATTGTTACAAAACAAAATTTTTTTTTTTAAACCTTATGCATAAACCAAGAAGAATTGCTTTTATTAAGCAGAAACAAAAAAAAACAACAGTAAAATCTTCGCCAAACAAGTAATGTCAATTTCATAGCTATGCATGCAGTGATCTCTATCAATCAATGATATGTTTGTATGGACAAATTGATTAAAATTACAACCTTGTTGAAATTGAAAAAAGTTATTTATTGCACTATTTACTGTGTTGGTGTTAGTTTATATATTTGCTTTATTGATTTAAATGTATACTCTGGAAATTTTAAAAGCTTTGTTCTGAATTTTAGATGTAATATCAAACTTTCCCTTTACCCCGCCGAAATATGGCTGAAATATTGCCGACCTCGGCGTTAAACATTATAAAATCAATCATTAAAATCAATCAAACGTTCCTTAGTGTTTTGAGTCTTGGATAATTAGGAAAGATAACTCTTGAAAGTGGACTTTTTATCCCAAAATATTTTTTAAATTGGATTTTTCATTTCGTTTAAACATTATTCATTCAATTTGACATGTAATTCATTGAAATACATTCCGTGTTCTTCAGAATTCATTTTTTTAAAGTTTTAAGCATAGATTAAAAAGATAATGTCATTAATTGTTTTTAGGAGAAAAATATGTTTTCTAATAAAATTATTATTAGGTATAATGAGTTATTTTCACTGTTTTACTTTTCTCAAGAAGATGCCCATCATTTGACACTGAAATTTGAAATTCTGTTAAAAATAAACTTGAAATGAAACATTTCATTAAAATTATACAACAACTAAAAAATTCTATAAAAAAATATTTATGATATCAATGCCCTTATCTGGATATTTGACATCTACATTATAAGTGGTGCTGTATTGAAATCTAAAATAATCTGGGGATGAAATGAGACCAAAAGGTGAAACATTGATTCCCATATTGAGGCTCATTCTACAGATAAGGCCGTGATTTGATTCAAATCCCTTGAGGAAGCTTTAATACAAGTTTCATATTTTTGGCCCCATATTTCTTACAAGATCGTTTCCTTATGAGCTCCATCTTATTTTAACATATTCTCCCCTTGTATGGGATTTTGGCCCTGCATTTTAACAATTAAAAATTCTTTTAAATTGGCCCTGATTATTGGGTGAAGTTGAAAATGTTAGAAGTTTACAAAGTGACCCTAGACAAGGGGTGATAAAAAAATCTCACGTCAGTTTTCAGCTCAGTTGATCTAAAATTCTCAGAACAACTCTGTTGTATCTATATATATGAACCGGGAATTTTCGTTCTTTTAATTTTTTTACAGCCTTGTGACTCTTTGTGTGCCTTGGCGTCGAAGACCGTATACCATACCGGGGTATATATTCCGCTGTTCTGAAAAAGTAATAGTATTTACAAAATATATATCTCAGTGTTAATTCTTGATTTCTTATTGTACTGCCAATGTACCATCAGCGCCTATGTTTTGAAAATTAATAAAATGCCAGCCCAGTAGTCTTTTAGCCAATGATAGTAAATACTAATTCGTTATTGTTACCCCCATTAAAAAGGATGTGGCTTTTCACTTAACAAATTTGAATCTCATTTACCCAATGTTTTGTTCTACTGAAATTAGAGTAGTACTTCTAGGAAAGAAGTTGAAATTGCGAAAAAGTCGTCAAGAGACAACAGACAACATACATCAACAAAGCCAGATATACATAAATCAGACAAAAGGTTCAAGTGCCTTGAATCGCCTTCTGATAAATTGTATAATCTATCACTTCTCTTTGAAGCCTCTAATTCTAAGGAAACCAAGATGCATGAACTGACAAAGATATTTCAGTGCAGCTATGAAATACTCATGGTGACCCCCTTTTTTTTTTAATTTCAAACGTTTGTAGCCCCAAAAAGTTTTAACTTCAAGTTTGGGGATTCTAAACTTCTCAGTGTCTGAAAAAAATGGGTTTAAATTTTTAGAAAAGACAAGCCATGAAAAAAAAAAGTGGATCACGTGACCTACTTTTAAGTTGATTTTGTTCAAGACCCAAGATGCATCAACTGACAAAGTTCAATGATCATAACCTTCGAGTGTCCAACATGTGCCTCTAAATCAATTGGAAAACGAAAGCCCCAAAAATTTTAAAAAGGAGGCTACCGTGACCTACTTTTCGTTAAAAGAGTGAAGTCCCACAACTTTCAAGATTTGATGATCCTAGCTTTATTGCAAGCAATAAAGTGTAAATTTTTTCTTTTGATACAGACCACACCCTTTGACTCAGGGTCATGCCTTGAACAATTTTTAATCTTCAACATATTTACCCTTGCATTTTAGTTTGATGAAAAATCTGGTGGTTTCCTGGAGAAGTTTTTCTAGAACCAGACTTTTTTTTTATTTTCCTGATTACATGTATATCCTCTTGTTTCAGGGTCCCACCTTTAGTTTTAGTATAAATTATAGCCTTTAGGCCAAGGATACCTTGTGACAAATTTGACAGTGATTGGCCTAGGGGTTCTTGAGTTATGCTCCATATTCTAAAAAAGTTTACGCTCACTGCATGACTCACACCACAAAGGTGGCCAAAGCATTAACTCTTTTAGCCTTTGGCTCAGAGGAGCTATAAAGAAAACTTGAGATTTTTATTTTCTAATGAGCTCTTCTTCATTTACTTTAAAAGCAGGAATATCCATTGGGGGTTTCATTTCTAGTTAAAATTAGCAAAGAAATTACATTTAACATTTTTTATACGAATAATTATATATTTGATATTTATGGTTACTTTTCAAACAATGAAATGCAAGCAAACCTTTTTATATGACAAATTAACGAAATTTTGTTCCAACAAAAATTTATGCTTCTAACAATGTATATTTATTCGCCCAAAGATTCTGTTGTCATATTTTAATGTTATATTAAAAGACAAAACATGTATGTATAAAATTAAATAAATGAATTAAAACTTTAATCAGAAAAGATGAATTTCTTTTAATAAAATCAATGATACACAATTACATTGGGTTTTAAAATTGATAACATTTAACTTATTTTATTTTTATCAAACTTTACAACTAGGTTATAAAATGACTATGCCATTTCCCTTCATACATATTATTTCAAAAAATTTATGTACATATTTTTCAAAAGCATGAATAAACACGGAAAAACATAATAATCAGGAGACAAACATTCAACATTTACAAGGATACGTTCAATAGATATATATTACACAAGTCGTACAGGGATTGTAATACGTAATTACTACATCAACCAAATGTGACAGAGCCTTGTATATAATATGTTTCAACGTGGAAAAAGTAACTGAGGGAATAAAATGCCCTTAATACCACATGACCCAGTTATTTTTTCTTGCCCAGTGGTTTTTGAGACAAAAGTTTTAAAGATTTTTGCTGTATATTTTAATGTAAAATTTGTATTTTTCATTGTGGCCCCGCCCACAGTTGTTTATCAAAGTTTAAAAGAAATTTACTATTGCAAATGAGTTTTGAAAGGTTTCACTGTGGTACGTGTAAAACAAAATTACAAAATTTTTACTTTGATACCATTAAGTATAGTATTAATCTATAGTTCAGTGTAGTGATTTTTGTTGGAGTTATCGCAAAAGTGATTGTGCAGGTTTTGGAATATAGTTGGTTCCCTTACTTTCACAAAACAACTTTAGAATACACGGGCCTATTATTCACATAATAGGTTGTATATTCATATAGTTTAACGCCGAGTGGCAATTTTCAGCCATGTTTCGGCGGAACACATAATGGAAGGATTATACACATCATGGAAAATCATCTTCCTTAAATAAACAAGAAATCTGTCCATAGAACTAAGCCCCGCCGAGGATTTTTAATAATACAGCATGGAAATGTGTATTAGTGTATAAAATTTGATCAAAATATTTTGAAAAGTGATGCAGTTGAATTTCTTACATCATAATGTATCAGCATATGAAGTTTGACATCAATTTCCGAAAAAGGGGGGCCAAGATCAAACAAATGTTGAAGGAATTGAAAAGCTCTCAATAGTATGTATGCATTAAAATTGAAAAAACTAGCATAATTGTTTGCCTAAAAAACTGACCTTTGATAAAAGTGAGGTCAAGGTCAAACAAAAGGTGGAATTCAAAAATGATGATGCAGTTGATTTGCTTACATAGGTATGTACAGTGTCCAAGTTGCGACTAAAATGGGGCATTTGTGACCCTAAAATTGATTTTGCGACTAAAAATGAAAAAACACTCGCATTTTCGCGACTGAGAAAATTTGACTGGAAACGTCCCCTTTTAAGATCGGGATCGAGATTTCATTTGCAAAGATTCTCTATCAAGAAAATATTTGAAGACATATACTTTAATACACTTTACAAAGCGTCGCATGGACTTAGATCACGTAATGTGGCAGCATGCTGGACAAAGTTTGATAGAATCAGAGACGTGTATAAATAATGTTCCTGATAGAATGGCATCCAAACTTCATAAACTTTCTAAGATCGATCTATCCGACCTTGTTATTGAAGCATTTGGTCAACTGCTTGCATATCACAATGAATCATGCTAATAAAGAGTGTTTTGGTGGCTTTATAATGACTGTGTAATGGGTTGGTATATAGAAGAAACATGAAAAAAAACAGGCAAAGTCCCTTTTCAAAAGCTGTCAAGCTTGTATTTTCGTTTGATAAAATTTTATTTCTGTAATCAGATTACTTGTGTTCTTCTGTACAACCATAAGGGTACATGTATTCCATAAAAATATTTCATTCAACCTAGCAAATTTTTATAGTCGAAGTAATAAGTAATCTTTGAAAAGAAAAAATAATACATATATACGTATTTAAACTATCAAGTTTTATTCACAAAATGAATTTTTTTTATGGCGAGTGAAATATTTGATTATGGCGACCAGAAATTCTGAAATGACGATCCAAAAATATTTTAGGTCGCCATTTTGCGACCTAAGAGCAAGTGTGACTTGGAGCACTGATGTATTAGTATAAGAATATGACACTAATTAAGGAAAAGTGAGGGAAAAAATGTCAAGGTCAAAATGATAATGCAGTTGAATACATCTCATCAGTATGCATAAACATATGAAGTTGAAATAAATATTATGAATGTTTTTTTTTTAAATTGACTTTAACACAATTTATAAAAGTGAGGTAAGGTAAAAAGAAAGTCAAGGTAAAAAAAAGTTGAGGCAGTTGAATTGCTAACATTAGTATGTATCAGCAGATGAAATTCTCACTAATTCAGGAAAAGTGAGGTCAAGGTAAAAAAAAAAATTTATACAACTGAATAGCTCTCATCAGTATGTATCAGCATGTGAATTTGATAACATCATCTGGAATTTTGTTAAATACTGAACTAAGCACTAAAATAAGAAATGTGAGTTGAGGATCAAAGAAATGTCAACTAAAAAATGTTGATGCAGGTTCATGGTGCTAGTCAAATACATTTGAAGTTTGATGAAAATATCTTGGTTAATTTCTTTATAACTGACTTTAAAAAGAACTATATGTAAAGTATGACGGAAGGACAGACGGAAAACGGACATGACAAAAAATTTTCACCGGCCATACTCATGGTGGGGGATAAAAAAACATTGCGTAGGCAATACAACACATACAAGGCAAAGGAATGGGGCCACATCGCTCACCTGAGAAGCTTTGACCATTTGTTCTTTACCAGATTTCTTTTTTAAAACATAATTATCCCCGTCCTACCCCACTGATCATACTTTAAACATTTTGAAATCTATACTACCCCATTTTCCATGTGCACATAAATTTCAGCTTTTTGGGAGTGGTTCTTGGGAAGAAAATTTTTAAAGATTTTTCCTATATATTTTTATATGTAAAACTTTGATTCACCATTGTGGCCCCGCCCTTCCCCTGGGGGTCATGATTTAAATTTTGAAATTAAACTACCCCAGGTTGCTTCCACATAAGTTTCAACTTTTCTGGCCCAGTGGTTCTTGAGAAGAAGATTATCAAAGATTTTTCCTATATATTTCTATGTAAAACTTTGATTCCCCATAGTGGCCCCGCCCTTCCCCCGGGGAGTTAAATTTGATCAATTTAAAATCTACACTACCCCAGGATGCTTCCACAAAGTTTCAGCTTTTCTGGCCCAATGGTTCTTGAGAAGAAGATTTTTTAATGACCCCACCCTATTTTTTGTCTTTTTTATTATTCCCCTTGTGACAGGACTTGGCCCTTTTCTTTAACAAATTAAATATCCCTTTACCCAAGGATGCTTTGTACTAAGTTTGGTCAAAATTGGCCCAGTGGTTTTTAGAAGAAGTCGAAAATGTTAAAAGTTTACAACGGACAAACGAGGACGGACGACCAAAAAGTGATCAGAAAAGCTCACTTGAGCCTTCGGCTCAGAAGCTAAACACTATAATTACTGTATTGCAGTAGTTTACATTTAATTTCAAAATCTTTATGATTAAATGAAAAATTTGCATTCAAATGAAAATGTAAGATTTTAAAATGAGTACATACGTACTCATGCATATACGTTGTTCTACACTTCTACATTACACGTGTAATTGATATACCACACTAATTGAGTACACAGTTTTGAAAATACATTCTTTTGCATTCTGATATATCTTGAAATGTGACTTTTATGTGCCCCTCTTTGAATTTTGACCTCCATTCATGATATTGTAGTACTGTAAATGTATATATTTACATTTGGCTGTGTATTTTTTTAGTGTTTTTGGGGAAAAATTTCTGCTTACTAAACAATGCTATATGTCTTGCACATGTATACATATTTAAGAATAATCTAAAATGGCTAAATAAATCTATGCTAACTTGTTCAAAAGTTAATTTTATCCTTAATATCATAAAAGCTAAATGTAATCTATTTTCATTATGTTTTCATCGTTAAAAAGCGATAAATTCTTTGTAATCAGTTCCCCCAGAATTGGGATAAGAATTTATGATGAATCTCAGGTTTACATATCAGATCCTACAAAAAAAAATCACTGCAGTATTCGATAATGAATTCAGACTACTTTAACGATATACACATTCACATAGTTAAACGATTTATGAGTAATACCCCTAATTTGTAGCATCTTTGCTTTCAAGCTTTTTTTTTTAAAATGACAGTATTGGTTTCACTGTAACCCGCTTACAGTGATATTTTCAAATTTTGGCAGATATCTGAAAATGTCGACCAGTTTGTACGTTATGATTCAAACATTTCTCTCCGCATTCAAAGATTGGTTATCTTAATTTGTAGCATCTATGTAAGGTTTGAACATGGATTCGAATTCTTGTATATTTAATTTGATTTTCTCCCACATTTCTTTCTTTTTTTTAAAAAGTATCTTCATCTTCCTCCTTTATGTGTAGTTTTTGAATATTTTCAAGCTTATCCAAGTATGTTTTTCCAGTGAAGGTTTCCAATCTCTTGCAGATATCTGACATTGTCGACCAGGTGACATCAAATTCTGTCTGAGAGGTGGAGGCTGAGCTCACGTGTGCAGTCAAATTTTCGGATTGACCAACTCCGATATCATCACCCACGGTCACTTCTCCTGCTGTAGGCTGTGCCCATTTTCCTTTTGTCGGTTTCGGGATCTTTGAACAAATGTTTCTGATCAGTGTGTATGTCAATGAAATATCAAAAGTCTTATATCCTGATTTTTAGGATTTTAAGAGGTATTCCTGCTGGGGGCCAATTTTTTATAAATTGATGATGCTTTCACCTTGTTGTAAATTAGGAAAGGGGGGACCTCCACTCTAGTATATCTCTGTATATCTGATTTAACACATCGTTTATTGCCATTCCAAGTTTGGCAAATCTAGTGCGGCCGCCAAGATCTTGTCCGAAGCTGTAAAAGTGCTGGGATTATTTGGGTTTTGGGTCAAAAACAAGATTTCACCTCATTTACTTAATGTTACTAAGCGATTTTAAATGAAGCATATTAAATAACTAAGAAATAAAACATATTTTTAATTAAATGTTACATATAAATTTGAATGTTGCTATGACTTAAAAGGATCTAAATGTCATATAATCATTCAAAAGAAATTATCAGAGTTGATAAATTGGTTTACATTTGCAAAATGTATGTTTTCTTATTGATGTACTGTAGTATCATACATTTCAGAAGAATTACCTGTTCCCAATATTTTGTTATATCTTCTGTGACTATAGGGTGCTTTTTCTTTGCCGGACAGGATGGACAAAGAAATGATTCTTTGATAAACTTAGATTCACTAATGACAGCGCTTTTTTTGCTGTGCAAAATCCAGTGAATTTGCATTTGAATGCAATCTGGAAACCCGATTTTTTGGAATTGTTGGAGAGATTGTGTAATATACCCATGTTTTCTCTAATACGGTGACAGGTTGAAACATCAACTTCTCCCTCCACAACAAATATTACCTGAATTTCTGTTTAGTCTTTCCCAATCATGATGTTATGATGTTGGTCAGGAAAAATGAAAATAGCTGCAGTTGATGATCCCCTTTTTTCATCTGTAAAAATCTCCCAAGGAATCTGCATGCACATTGCTACAAGGCGATGGAAAATTTCCCCGGAAGAAAATCAAATGTGTAGCAGAGGATGGAGGAAGCATGGTATAATGAAAAACATCTACTGGAAATTGCATCTTGTTCATAAAGGGACATACCATATTTTGTCGCTCATTTTAGCTAAGAGTCCTAACTTCTCCATGTACATCATGATGTCCTCTTTATGTTCGATGTAATCATTGTTTTCATTCTCCCTATAGCAGATAGCAGTGCTTCATCTAATTTCCAGTTTCATTGAATTTGTCCCATTCTGAGGCAAATTCAAATAAATCTTCTTGTGCATGGTTTTTATCTGTTATGACATTTCTAAATGCATCTGCAAACCACTGAACATCGAGAATAATAACTTCATTGAGGAATTGTTGATTGAAGTGTATAAGTTCTCTGATGTCGTGGAAGAACTGCAGCATGGCATCCATATCTTCAATATTATGGAGCTTTATTCCCTCTGGCAATGTTTCATTGAAAGACTGAAGTTCAACCCTACTCAAAATCTTGCGAATTTTCTTTTCCTGAAAGAATGTTTCAAAATAGCCCATGTGTGGGCTCTTCACCCCAGTGATCAAGCTTGCACACGACATCAGCAATGCAGCTTAGTTTTTCAATGTTTCATTGCATGGAATCCAAACCCCAAATCGACGTTTCACATCAATATGTTTTTTTTAAAAACTTCTTCTTCATGTCAAGAGTCTTCCATACTTCTGGAAAAACAGTTCTTTTTCCTAACGAAAACAAATTCCTTATTTTATTTTATGCTAACAATTTGTCATTGTAAAAGATGTTCATAATCATACAATGATTGCTAATGTTTGTTATGAAACACATGTATACCTGTACATATTATATTAAATACTTACAGATCAGAAAAACCATGATAAAGTAATATATTTGAGTACACAATAAACAAGAGGCCCATGGGCCCCATCCCTCACCTGAGCACTAAGGGTAGGAAAAAGTAAAAAGGTTTTTATTGTAAAGTTTAAATCCAAAAGTAGTCCCATGACCAATCATGGATTTTATTTTTTAGAAAATGATTTTTAAAGAATTTTCCTATATATTTCTATGTAAAACTTTGGGGCCATTTTTTGGGCCCCCCCCTACCCCCCGGGGTCATGATTTGAACAAACTTGAATCTACACTACCTGAGCATGCTTCCATATAAATATGATGAATTATGGCTTTGACATTCTTGAGAAAAGATTTTTTTAAAATTTTCCTATATATTTCTATGTAAAACTTTGGTCGGCCATTTTGGCCCCGCCCTATCCCCCGGGGTCATGATTTGAACAAAATTGAATCTACCACCTAGGATGTTTCCCCAAAAATTTTATCTTTCCTGGTACATGGGTTTTGAGAAGAATATTTTTTAAAAAATGCCACCAAATTTTCATTAATTCCCCAAATTTTCTCCCCCTTTAATAGGGTGTGGCCCTTCATTTGAACAAACTTGAAACCCCCCACCCAAATATTTGTTGCAAGTTTGGTTGAAATTGGCCCAGCTGTTCTTGAGAAGAAGTCAAAAATGTAAAAAGTTTACAGACAGACGCCCAGACAGACAGATGGACTTCGGACAAAATGTGATCAGGTGAGCTAATAACAGTATTTAATAATGATACCTTTTCTGTTTTGTTCTCACTGTTTGTTCCAACCAGGATGACAGGAGCCTTATCACTGCCATATTGATGAATGGACTTCATCCAGAATTCAAGATAATCTGAAAAACAAAGAAACATTCAGCTATAAGAGTTTTCATTAAGATAGATTGCAGGAAATGATGGCAGGATAAAAAAAACTCTATGTGTAGAGTCCTTTTCAAGGCAGGGCATACATGTAACAAATTGACTGTCTTCGTAAAGCTGCAACGAAGGACAACCAAAATGAAAAATAATTCTCATTTAGGATAAAAGTTTCAAAATTCAATGGAACAGATAGGTTCTGAAAAGATTGAAAATTTAATTATTTCCTTTTTTTAAAATGTCAATAAGTTAA
The DNA here is from genome assembly GCF_032062105.1 of Saccostrea cuccullata. Lineage (NCBI taxonomy): Eukaryota > Metazoa > Mollusca > Bivalvia > Ostreida > Ostreidae > Saccostrea > Saccostrea cuccullata. Next base: position 213 of record NW_026917953.1, on the reverse strand, counting down.
CATTTACCAATGCAATAAATTTTGATCTGATGCAGTGGTCCTTTTGATACTGTGAAGTAAAAAAGGAATTGTTTGGCACGTGATCTCGAATCTCAGGTACGCACAGATTGCGTTATTGACAGAAATAGAGACACGTGATTTAAAAAAGTTTTTTTTCAAGAATAACCAAGAAGCAATAATTGAGCTATGTTTATTTATTATTTATAGTACAAA
>NW_026917952.1:0-13699 GCF_032062105.1 Saccostrea cuccullata | reverse complement strand
CGTTTGTCTCTCTGTCTGTTGTCAACTTTAACCTATTCCATCACTATTGAGTATGTGGGGCTATGGCTTTCATATTTCACAGGTGTATTTCTTGTGACAAGACCTTTCTTTGGGTATCACCAAAATTGACCTCTTGACCTTAACCTTGGTGTTTGACCTCCTTTTGCTAATTAATACCACACTTTAACCTTGGCCATAATTTTTGAACATGGAGCTAGGGCTTTCGTCCTTTACATGTACATGTGTATTCATTGTGATAAGACTTTTCAGCTGGTATAAATATCTTTGACCTTGACCTAAGAGTCATTTTTTTAAAAACATTAATCTTGGTCATAACTTTTGAACAGTTAGAACTAGGGCTTTCATATTTCACAGGTGTATTTCTTGTAACAAGACCTTCCTTTGGGTACCACACTTTTGACTTTGACCTTTGGAGTTTGACATGCATTTGAAAGATTTCAACCCTCGCCATAAGCTGCCATACGGGGGGCATCAGTGTTTCACAAACACGTCTTGTTTATTTCCTATTTTACTAAATCTTAAACTCTGGAATTTGCAACTATTAGTGCAAATCACTTTTTATTTGCTCCAAACATCATTCTTTCTTTTTAATGTATATGTGATGATTGGTTCTTTTGTTAAGGTTTGACAGGATCCCTCTGAAAGCTCAAGTGTGCTTCTCTGATCATCCATTGTCTGCAGTCCGTCTGTCTGTTATTTTTTCTCAATAACTACTAGGACAAATTTAACCAAAGTTGGTAGAAAACATCTTCGGGTATAGTTAATTCTAATTAACTAAAATTAAGGATCTAGTTCACTTCTAAGGGAAAAAGAAAAGAAAATATTTCATTGAAATATATAGAAGAAAATCTTTAAAATCTTTTGAAGAACAACCGCTAGACCAGGCATGATGTGTTTGTAAAACACTGATGCCCCCATCTCATATGGCAGCTTTTGGCAAAAGTAAAAGTTTCTCAAATGCACGTGAAACCTCTAGGTCAAGAGATTTTTTTTTACCAAAAGAAAGGACTTTTCTCAATAATTTTTACCTGTGAAGCACTAACCATACTATCATTTAAAAGTTATGACCAAAATTAAACTTTTTAAAATGTGGGTCAAATTCCATGGTCAAAAGGTAAAATTATGGTACCCTGGGAAATGCCTTGTCATTAAAAAATATACATGTGCAATATTAAAGCCTAGCAAAATCTGTTCAAAAGTTATGACTTTAAAAGTATGTCAAGCCCTTAAATCAAGATCAAAATTGTTGGTATCCAAACTACGGTCTTGCCACAAGGTATACATCTGTGAAATATGAAGGCCCAAGTACTAACGGTTCAACGTTACACACAAGAAAAAAAAAGTTTTTTTTTAAGTCGGTCAAACTCAAAAGTCAAGGTGAAAAATATTCACATACTTAGAAAGGTCTTGCTACAATAAATATACCTATTAAGTATCAAAACCCTAGCACAAACAAAAGTTATGACCAATGTTAAAGTTGGAAAATTTTGTGCAAAAGGGGGTCAAATTCCAAGGTCAAAAAGTCAAATATATTGGTACCCAAAGGAAGACCCTTTTCTAAGGAGTACACATGTGAAATATTTGAAAGTAGTAGCTTCAACGAATCAAAAGTTATTGGTAAGAGGTTTTTTGCGAACAAACAGACAGACCTACGGACGGGCAAGGCAAAAACTACATGCATGTATACCCGAATCTTCGCTTACGAGGGCATGAAAAGATGAATCTTAAATGGAAGGATATGGAGATAACGAACAGTATTCAATATCAATGTCCATAAAACAATACAAAATAGGAGCAGAACAAACACGGACCTCCAAAACATCAGAGGTGGGATCAGGTGCCATGGAGGAGTGAGCATCCCCTGCCGACCGGTCACAACGCCGTGTGCTCCTTTTAATCATCAGAAAATAACGGATAAATCCGCGGTCAATTTAGTGTATAAATAATGGACTAACAATTGGTATGAAAAACGTCAGTCACCATTTGACCCAATGATAAATTGTATTATTTTGCTGACAAGGTCATTGTATCGACCATAGAACTTACGAAATGACGACTTTAAACGAGACTGTTGATATTCTTGTTTCATCAACTTTTGTCTATAATCTACGTCATGTAGAAATTGCTCATACGTAGAGCATGCTCTTGCGTATCGAATCAACTGAGATTTTTAAACTCCGTATGCAGGTGGTGAAGGAATGTTGCTGCATAAGTAAGGGAAGTTGACGATAGAAAAATTAAAGTCATCACGTTTATCATAGAGCTTGGTTGTTAGATTACCATTCACGCATTTTTCAATTAAAATATCCAAGTATGAAACAGATGTGTCAGACTATGTGGTCTCTTTTATCTCAAGCTCACCTGGAAACATCTTGCGGTAACGTAGATTCTTCCTTGTGCAAATCAAGTTACCTGGGGTTGGCCAGAGAAAAAAGAGATCAAAGATTTACATTGTATTATATATTCGGGTACTAAAACCCGCAGCGCTAGAACACCGACTGATTTCCTATGCTGCCTAGATTGTAAATTGTTCAGATTATTGTCCCAGGGGTCAGAGTGGGCAAAAAATGAATCAGTTTTTTACATTGAAATAAAAAACTTCTGAAGAACTCATAGATAAAAAAAAGTTAAACTGGATGAAATCTCCTAAGCTAGTGTAGATTTTATTTCAGACCCTTGCTCCTAGGGGTAGGGTGGGGTCACAGTAGGGATTACATGTATATTGGGGAGATTTTTAAACGTATTTTCTCAATAGCAAATTATATATGGAAACATCCTCTGGTAGTGTTAATTTATTTCTGCCCAAATCATGGCCCCTGCGTACAGGTAGAGCAACTATAAAGGTAATCTACAACACAAAGGAATACATCCATTTTGGGGGGAATAATCTGATGCAGAATAGTAGGGCGTCTCTTGTGAACATTGTGGCAAACGGGCCTCTCTTCTCCGTTAATTAGCAATTAAATTTTCTGCCAAGTTGGTTTTACTTCCTTCATTATTTGAAGCACATCATCGTTATAGAAATTAAAATCCATTCTTTGTCATGACTTCATTGTCCAACCGGGTCTTACTGAAGTTCTAGAGGATTTACATAAAATTAAAATAATCACAGAAACTAATATCAATACACTTCTCTTACTTACGGAATTAAAGTCTCGTTCCGATTTTCAAGGGAAAGTGAACAAGAGGCCCGTGTCACATCGCGCACCTGAGACTTTGGCAAGGAAAAAGCAGATATCAGTTCAGTATTGAAAAGTTAAAATATAAAATGAGGAAAATGCTTTCAATAAACGTAAATCTACACTACCTAAAGGTGCTTTCTCATACTTATCATGACTTTAATAGATTTATAAATATTTGTTCCTTTACGTTTGATCTTCAATTACGGTCTTGTCCCATCCCCTGGGATGAACACACCTTACACCGTTATCCACACACTACCTGAGGATGTTTCTGAATTCATATGAATTATCATAGTTTTGCTGTTCTTGAGATCATCATTTTTCTATGGTTTTCGTATTTCACAGGTGTATTCCTTATGACAAGACCTTCTTTGGGTACCACCAAATTTGACCTGTTCACCTTGACCTTGGAAATTGTACCACTTTTCCACAAAATAACCAAACTTTAACTTTGTCTTCAACTTTGAACAGTTGATGATACATGGAGGGCTTTCATACCTCACTGTGACAAGACCTTTTAAGGGTATAAATATTTTTTTTTATCTTTGACCTTACCTTAGAGTTTGACCCACTTTAACCTTCGTCGTAACTTTTGAAAAGTTAGTACTAGGGCTGTCATATTTCATAGGTTTATTCCAATATAACAAAACTTTCATTTAGATACCAACAATTTTGACCTTGTCCTGAGAGTTTGACCTGCATTTGAGAAAGTCTAACCCTCGCCACAAGCTGTCATACGGCGCATCAGTGTTTCACAAACACATCTCGTTTTTGCAATGCATTCCTATGTAACAATTTAGTTTGAACAAACTTAAATTTTCGGTACCTGGGGATGCTTCTTTGCTATGTTTGAGAAAATTTCTTTGTTTTTCCTATGTAAAAATTTTTCCCCTCATTGTAGCTCTTCCCTATTCTTGGGGATCATTATCTGAACAAACTTTAATCTACAATACTTTAGCATGCATCCATTTATGTTTCACTTTTCACTAGCCCAATTGTTCTTGAGTAGAAGGTGGTTTTAGAATATATATAATTCATTTTTTCACTAATTTGCCTGGGAAGAAACCATTATGATAGCCCTTCAATTGAACAAACTTGAAACCCCTTTATCCAAGGATACAATGTGGTACTGTTGTAAGTTTCTTTGAAATTGACAGTGTTCTTAAAAAGAAGTGAAAATGTGAAAGTTTACGGACAGCTAGAAAGACAGACAGACGGAAACCGGACAAAGGATGATCAGAAATGTTCACTTGAGCTTCCAGATCAGATGAGCTAGAAAGGGTAAAATACATACCGTTCAGATGAACATTTGAAATAAATCTTCATTTATGATTGGATACGATTTTCATACAATCTTCTGTTTTTAAACCCTTGTATTTTGAATTCTCGAAAAACGAAATTATTCAATTTTTTCGTCAGCCCTATTGAGTCTAAGATTACAATGTTTTTCTGCATAGTCATTTTGAATATTTAGATGCAGGTGATATATAAGTCGAAAAAGAAAGAACATCTAATTGTAATGGACACAATAAGTTTCACTCAGTAGTGTGATATACTTGTAGTTTGGCAGATTGCTTCATTGTCTTCAAATTCTATCGAGGTGGCATCCTTGAAAAATGCTGACAAAAGTAACGTTGCATTCAAGTACTTAGCATATGCTCATAACAATTGAGCATGTCGCCCTCAAGGTCTTGAAAAATTAAGGTATCCCCATGTGCTAAAATGGGTTTATGTTTAACAACTAACAAGCTTTTCTGTGCCAGATCACTAGTATCTGGGAAATGCAAAATTCACAAATAACTACAGAATAAATACAAAAAAAGTGAAAATCGCGAATCCGTTTCATCTTGGAAGATGGACTGCTCAAAATGGTAACTTTTATAAAATAAAGTCTAATCTCAGGCGAAATTCCTCAGTAAAATGGACGAAAAAGGAATGCTTTAATAAATACTGTTATTTTTAATAGATTGCTCGAAAACTCGTTTAGTCTTTTCAGGAACCATTCTTGGGCTAAGCTATACTACATTGTAGAGTATTCTTTTCACGTCAAGTCCATGACTTTGTATGATGTTGATTATAAGCTTCACAAACTGTCTGGAAGTAGCTGCGGTTTACGTTTACTGGCCGATTTTATCGCATGTTTCTCTATTCTTGCTTTCTTCATCAGCTTTTGCAGATCCACCATCATCTCGGCTAGATTCTCCCTACCACATTTCTGGGAAGACTGGCGAATGTGATCGGCATATCGTCGACCCTTTATCATTTCACTGAAGAAGAAGAAAACAATAAGCAAAACATGAAATAATGAGAAAATTTGATTTAAACTGTAAAAAAAAAAAAAATCAGAAGTTCTGCCATCTACCTGTAATCAATGGTGTTGTTTCCGTCTTTATCTAAAATTCCAAGCATTTGATCTATGTGTGTATTTGTCAAGTGGACATTCATTTTCTGTAAAAAAAAAATCGACATTTTATAAACATGTGTGTATATATATATAATGTTAATGTTTGTTCTTAGTTAAAAAAGATTTATGAAGTAGTTTTCTTTTGCTAATCTCATTTCAGTGGATTTAATTTATAAAAGGATATATATATATATATATATATATATATATATATATATATATATATATATATATATATATATATATATATATATATATATATATATATATATATATATATACTGTATATATATATATATATATATATATATATATATATATATATATATATATATATATATATATATATATATATATATATATATATATATGAGTGAAATTATTTCAATGATAGAAAGTCAATCAGAGAATTGTTAACTTACAGCAAAGCCGGCCAAAAGTTCACCACGTGATATTTGTCTGTCATTATCGGTATCTAATGTTCGAAACAGATCAACCAACCGGAAGCCTTCTTGGCGCATGTACTCAAACAAAATCAGAACAGGATTAAAGTCATTCAGATGTCGAGTTCGTTCGATGTGAGTGATAGGCTTAGTGACCAGGTCCCGGTGTCTTAATGTGATATTTCTTTTCTCCATCAGATCCCACGCTTGACTTTGAAAGTTTCCATCTATTGGAATGTCCTGCAGCAAATAAATTCATAAATTGGATAAAATCAAAAGACGGGTGAAGCTCATTCAGAGTTTTTATCATTTCTCTAAGTTTTACTTTGAAATGTTGAAGGTCACTGGATGATGATGATGATGATCGAAATTTTTTTTTTATATTAAACCCTTTTTGAGAAAAACATGGTTTAAAATGATCAGATCAAAAGCTGCAACATTCTGATCCTTTATTCAATCCAAAGGATTACATGGTTAAAAAGGGTGATCGATTATTGTTATTTGACCTTGACCCTGGAGACATGGATTCAGGAGTTAATCCAAGATTACAAAACGCTTAATGATCAAATGAAGTTCTGAAGAAGGGACATAAAAAAGTTATGGCAAGCACAATCTAAAAAAATCAGCTGTTCTGAAAAACTACGGTTTCCGAGAAGCTGATTTTAATCTGATGATAGCTAGCAGGCTATGATTTCATTGCACCTTCACCTTGAGAAAAAAGACTGAATTCTGTCACAATCGTCAAATAATACTCTAAGGGATTATATGTTAATTAAGATTGAGGATCATGATGCACGATTTTCATTTACCTATTCTGTTTCTTACCTGTATGTCGATTTCTTCCAGTGCAGATGACTGAGTATTCTCATACACCTTCAGGATGGCTAAGGCGCCATCTGTAGTAATGGGATTTCCATAAATCTATAATATAAAATGGTTAATGATAACCTCTACAAAAGTAAATATGTTTGTAAAAGAAGTTTTTAATTTTTTCCCTTATAGCTCACCTTCAAGTTTCGCAGAGAACTGTTGGTTTGCAAGCCTTTCAGAAAATTGCCCAAAGTATGAAACGTTATCCTATTATGGGAAATGTCCAGAATTCGTAGCGTTTGATTTTTTGAGAGGTTTGCACCGAAAGCTCTGCATCCATACTCTGCCAGTCCATTCCAAGAGAGATTAACATGTTCAAGCTCCACGTTTTTCTTCAAAGAAAGCAAAAGTATTGAAATTTTAGATTATGCTGATACTTTAACATTACATGACGATTTTACAGTGTTTTCAAAATAACGTTTGGACATAGTGAAAACATATGTTCGTCATTTTACAAGAAACTGAATTAAGTTCAGAAAAGTCATTGATCTCTTGAAGGAAAATGACATAAACATGAAAAAGCTTACACAAATAGATTCTGTGATTACGCGAGCACCTTGACGACGAATATGATTCCAGCTGAGATCGAGGTATTTTATCGTTAAATTCGACGCTGCAAGTATAAATAACAATTAATTATTATTAATGAATAGACAATTAAATTAAAGAAATCTAACGAACTAATTCAGCAATAGTATAGAGTAAATAATTTATTTACATGCCATGTACCTATTGCTGGTCCTATGATGCATCCTGTGTCACTGTCGATCAGATTTCCAGATATATTTAGGTGCTCTATGTAGTCGTTTGACTGAAAAGTAAGAAATGCCCGGGATTATGTGTCATTTAAATATATATATATCAAGGTTATTAAGAACTGCAATATTCTCTAGAAGTCAAATACTTACCCTTATAAATTTGGCCAAATCCTCGGCGTTTTTCTTGTCAATGTTGTTTTCTTCAATGAAAAATTGTTATTTGTCATTTTCATATTTGTCATGAATTTGAAAAATTCTTTAAATCACTATAATTTAGTTAGCAGGAATTAGGGGTAGTATTTTCTGGTGAGTAAGAAAATTGTGGAAAAGTAAAATGTGGATCCTTTCCCTTCCTGCCGATTTACAATCTTCCCATCGTCGCAAACCAGGCCCGAAATGTAAGACCTCTCCACCGCTGAAAATCAAGGTAAATTGTGAGGAGGTAGGAGAAAGCTATGTGGAGTATGGACCTTGGCTTGAGTTGATCTAGGAGAGAGCTAAGTGGAGTATGGAGCTTGGCTTGGGATGATGTAGGAAAGACTAATATGGACTACGGACCATGTTTTGAGACAGTGTAAGAGAGCGCTATATGCAGACCAAAGATCGTGGTTTAAAACAATGTAGGAGAGAGCTATGTGGAATACGGACCGTGGCTTGAGACGATGTAGTAGAAAGCTATGTGGAGTATGGAGCTTGACTTGGTATAATGTAGGAAAGATAGCAATATGGACTACGGACCGTGGCTTGAGACAGTGTAAGAGAGCGCTTAATGCAGACTAAAGATCGTGGTTTAAAACGATGTAGGAGAGAGCTATGTGGAGTACGGACCGTGGCTTGAGTCGATGTAGGAGAGAGAGCTATGTCGAGTATGCTTAGCTTGAGTCGATGTAGGAGAGAGCTATGTGGAGTATGGACCTTGGCTTGGATGATGTAGGAAAGATAGCAATATGGACTACGGACCGTGGCTTGAGACAGTGTAAGATAGCGCTATATGCAGACTTAAGATCGTGGAATAAAACAATGAAAGAGAGAGAGCTATAATCGAACTACGGTGTATTGAGACAATTATAAAAGAGTTGTATTGACTAAGGACTGTTGCTTGAGACAGTGTTGGAAATAGCTATTTTCAGACTTCGGAACATGACTTGAGGTCGATGTTGGTGAGAGTTATTTTCAGACAACGGACCGTGGCCTGAGACAATGTAAGAGAATGATACTAGTTTATGCAGAATACAGACCGTGGATTGAGACAATGAAAGAGGATGATTTAGTTAATGCAAGAGAATGTTTTATGCAGAATACAGACCGTGGATTGGGACAATGCAAAAGAATGATATATGCATAATACAGAATACGACATGCAGACTACAGATCGTGGATTGAGACAGTTTAAGAGAATGCTATATGCAGAATACAGACGGTGGATGTAGATGATATATGCGGAATACAGACCGTGTCCTGAGACAGTGTAAGAGACACTATATGCAGGATACAGTCCGTGGATTTGGACAGTGTAAGGAAATGCTAAATGCTAATACAGACCCGTGGCTTGAAACGATGTAATACAATGCTATGTGCAGAATACAGTTCGTGGATTGAGACAATGTAAGAGAAAGCAATATGCAGGATAGAGTCTGTGGATTTGGACAGTGTGAGGGAATGCTAAATGCAGAATACAGACCGTGGTTAGGGACAATGTAAGAGAATGCTATATGAAGAATACAGACCATGGCTGTAGATAATGTAATAGAATGCTATATGCAGAATACAGACCGTGGAATGATATATGCAGAATACAGACCGTGGATTGAGACAATGTAAGAGAATGCTTTATGCAGAATACAGACAGTAATTAGGGACAATGTAAGAGAATGCTATATGCAGAATACAGAAGTGTCTTGGGACAGTGTAAGAGAATGCTATGTGCAGAATACAGACCGTGGCTTGGGACAGTGTTAGAGAATGCTTTATGTAAAATACAGACCGTGGTTAGGGACAATGCAATGAAAACGTTTTATGCAGAATACAGACCGTGGCTTCAGACAATGTAAGAGAATGCTTTCTTCAGAATACAGACCGTGGATTGAGACAGTGTAAGAGAATGCTATATGAAGAATACAGAACGTGCCTTGGGACAATGTAAGAGAATGATATATATGCAAAATACAGACCGTGGCTTGAGACAATGTAAGAGAATGCCATATGCAGAATACAATCGTGTCTTGAGACGATGTAAGAGAATGCTATATACAGAATATGACCATGTCTTGAGACAGTGTAAGAGAATGCTATGTGCAGAATATAGTATGTGGCTTGAGACAGTGTAAGCCAATGCTATGTGCAGAATATAGACCGTGGCTTGGGACAATGTAATACAATGCTATATGCAAAATACAGATCGTGGTCGGTGGATTGAAAAGATGTAATACAATGCTATATTTAGAATACAGACCGTGGCTTGAAACGAATTAATACAATGCTATGTGCAGAATGCAGACTGCGGCTTGAGACGATGTAGGAGAAAGCTATTTTCAGACTATACGGACGTGGCTTGAGACGATGTAGGAGAGTTTTATTCAGATTTCGGACCGTGGAGCTATATGGATAGATATACATGAATATCAGTAATTATTCACAGACTTACTTGATATGTCTAAATATGTTATACTCTTATTTTCCAGGAGAGCTTTGGTCAGTGATTTAAATCCTGTTGTATCCATATTAACAGCAGACATTTCCTTAAATTAGAAAAAATATGCAGATTGCATTAATAATGTTCCCCTTCATTTCTTATGTTGAGATTAACTCTCTGTCGTTATCTAAGGCCACCTCTAACTCTAAATTTGGAAAATAAGTAGTGAAATATTTAATTTTATGTACGGCTATTTCATCTGATCTATACATCATATTGATGAAAAATCCATGAAAAAATTGACTATTGACATTTTCCATTTTGCTTAACCAGTATATGTTCAAGATGGAAATATATTATGTTTATTGCTTAAGGTAAGCAGCAGTATGTATTCATAATGGATGTATACATATGTGTATATTATTTGACTAGTTTATAAGATGACTGTGAGAAAAAGTGTTGCTTTTCTAAACTCACCAATTTTTCGATGAAAACATTTTCTGTTATGACGTCAGCAAGGTAGACGACACCCTCGGTACCAAGGTTGTTGTTCGAGACATTCAGGGACGTTATACACGCGTTATTCTGAAATATAGTATTTATATTCCAACATATTGAAACAAGATCTGTAATTACAACTGTACAAACAAACATACAACAGTTTCACTTTTTAAAAATTGAGGAACACAAAAATATGTTTGTGTATAATTGTAAAACAAAACAAATAAAACCATTGATACTCTTTTGATTTTGGTTTTTTTTTGTTTGTTTTTTTTTTTTAGTGAAGCAGTTATGGATATCCCGATACTTGTATTTCTAGTACTCACAATGAGAATAATTGAAATGGCCCGGAAGTCTATCGGCAAAAGCTGATTATACGATAAGTTTGCGTTTTGCTTACTCAGCTGACGAACGAAGGCATTGCAAGGAATAACCCCTAATTCTTCACACAGCGAGCGATACTGAAGGTCTTCGTTTGCATGGTGTCTTTTCACCCCAATGAAATCAACATCTAACCAAACAAAAAAATATATGTTTTTCTACTGTAATTTTCCCCTTAAGTATAAATAAAACAATATATGTGTAGACAAACTGTATTTAAAAATATAGATAAAGTAATCATGTTGATATACACACCATCTAAATCAGTTTCACAGTCTGAACTTTCATCCTCGTATTCGTCGCTTTCGTCTTCATTCGATGACTTGGATGTCCTTTTTCTCCTTCTCATTTTCATGATATTATTAACTTTACGAGCCACTTTAATGAATGAATGTTTGTTGTCTATGACACCCTCGGGGCGGGAACTATTAGGGCGGACAGACATTCCGTTGGGACGGACGGACAGCTCCGCCGGATGTCGAATCAGACATTCGGAAGAGGGTCTTGTGGGCAATGCCTTCCGGTTTCTCACTCTAATCTTAGGCAACTTGCCCACGCGAAGCGGGGAGAGTTTGCGACTTCGAACTTGTCTGCAAGATAAGTAAAGATGAAGATACATGTATTTAAGAAATAAGGTATCATTTTTAAACATCTATCGGGATATAAATACGGGTCGGTCACGAGATTAAATTCCATAAAGCCCGAAGGGCTTTATGAAAAAACCTGAATTTAATGTGTAATAAAAAGCAATCATTTATAGCACACGATCTAAATGTTTTAAAATGATACCTTATTACTTATATTTACATTTGTGACTTATTCATACTTTATATTTACCTGATTGTGACTTTAAGCGTGTGAAATGCGTTATTTTTCAAACTCAACGGCAAGTATGTAATCCACTGAACGCGCGTCGACCCTTTATGACGTCACTGAGAAATTACGTCAAACGATTATCCATACGCACATCTATGACCTCTTGACCCCGTACCTGTATTTATACAGTTATAGATACGCATTCCTTTTGGTAGTGTTATATAAAGGAAAGCATTTGCAAATGTAAATATATGTGAATATCATAAAATGTGTCAGAAAGACGGTTAGTGTACAGTTAAACAGTAGATGATATTTGAAGAATCATTATGGTGTTTTCAAGAATAGAACTTCAATTCCAATAGCTCCTTAGTGACGTATGTATGCTAGTACAATGTATATCAAATTTACCAACAACCATGTTATAAATACATGTATGAGTATACGAGTATGTAGTACTATTTATACAACCCAGTAAATCGGATCTTCTAATTACTTTTTGGCACTATGCGTATTTATTTCATTTTCAACAGTGGAACGCTGTGATTTATTTTTTAGATAAAAGTGACATCAGGTATTTTCTCAAACTGTGAAAGGATACCAAACTCATATTTCACAACGTAAAAGGATGTCAAAGTAAGTAAAAACTAGAGGTACTGTGAGCACTGAACTCAATTAATGATACCCCCGCCGTGAATCTCAATCCAGTATCTAAGTAAAATTCACCTTCTATTTAAAGATTTTGCATTTCAACACAGATGTATATATATTATTTGTTTGTATATTTATTTATTTATTTATTTTTTATTTATTTATTTATTTATTTATTTATTTATTTATTTATTCAATCATTTTTAGGTATTTGTTTCATTTATTGGTCGGATATTGTGGATAGGAAAACATTGGTTATTACAGGTTTACAAATCACGAACAATTCAAATAAACTTTTTTCTCTAAAATTGTGGTATCAAATTGTAAAATATTATTTCTTATTTAACCAATTTGATTTTTTAAAACCGATATATAATTGATTTTTTTTTTCAAAATGGGGGTGGATAAAAAAAAATTACCTGTTCATTGCATCCTTCGTAATTCCTTACTTGAGTGCACACAATTTAGACATTGTTTAATTAATTGTAAAATGTTGTTGTTGACAGTTTTAGTCCACACAAGATCGGACAGGTAGGAATGCTTATTTAAACGTGTTAATCTGTTTAAGCTAACACCTCTTACAAACAAGGCTGAGTAATATTACGTAATAACAATAGGAACAAAATTACAGAAGTCTTTTTACTGTGCGTAATTTTTTCAGTCCTCTCTCTATATTTTATTTCTTTTCCATTTGGGATTTCGTTTGGACTTATTTCCCTGGATTTCGTTATGGCAAAAAGGAATTCGTTTTTATAGGATCTTTGTGAAAATTGAGAGATATGAAACTCTTAAAACCGGAAAAATAAACTATTTACGTTACGGAATATTAAACTGATTTTGGAAAAGGAATGTGCAAAATTTGACCTACCTGAAAATAATGAAATAAAATAATTATACATTCGATTTCCAAAAATAGTCATTTTTTAAAAAATAAACACCCTTTTTTCTTCTATTTTTTTTTTTTACAGATTACATTGACTATTCTTAAAAATATGTCTCTATTATATATTCATCAAACTTAATCATATGATTTTATACCACAT
>NW_026917951.1:0-14093 GCF_032062105.1 Saccostrea cuccullata | reverse complement strand
AGAACAATCTTTATTTAAGTAGTGGGAGAGAATACATCATAGTTTTTAAATTAGCTCCTTTTCTGATTTGTTGGATTAAAAATTTTGCATGTAATATTTCTTTTAATGCATATGATTTATTACCCAGTGCGATTTTTTTTTGACATAAAAATAGCTTATGTCATCAAATAAACCCTGTCTTCAACTTTTTTACTCAAAACCCTTTTTTGTCATTTACGTATAAATGTCGCATTTGTCGTCTGTTGACGTTAGATGTAGGTAAATTTTGACCCATTGTTAATATCAGCTAATACAAACATCAATAATTTATAGGTTTCGGGTTAAGAATATATTCTTAACTGAATTTTGTCTTCTATTTTTTTTTTCCCTTTTTTAAGCTTGACGAATTCAGAACATTTATCAGAAAAAAAAATCTTAATTACTTGATTAAATACTTAATTGGGGAAAAATTAAACCCTACCAACTGTAAAGATTTCCAATTCCATTATTTATGTTATGCACGGAAGCCCGTTGAGTCCAGTTCAGAGAAAAATATTTTTTATTGCGTTTAAACGCAAAAATTATTGCGTTTATTCGCAAAACTTTGCGTTTAATCGCAATAATTATTGCGTTTAAACGCAAAACTTTGCGTTTAATCGCAATAATCATTGCGTTTAAACGCAAAACTACGGAAGCGTAAATGGCTCTACACTTGTTGTGTTATAACTTTATATATTGTCTTATATTTTATCGACATATCAACATATAAAGTGTTATACCTCCTTATTTATGGACATATTTTGAATTGTATTGAGCTGTATTTACATAATTAAAGGCAACTTCTTTTGTTCAATAGATTTTATTGCTTTAACTTTTATCGACTGAAATTTTATAAATTTTTGAAATATCGATAGAAACAAAATATTTAATCATGTCAATATAGTATTGTCGATATGAAGAAGTAAATATGAGGTTATATCGATATAGATATATGAATATTTTCGAGAAGAAGTCAAAAAAAGGTGTTTTTGAATTAATTTGGGGGGACGGGAATTTAATTAATCTTCATTTCACTTGGGAAGCTTATGTACCATGTATTTGCTATCGTATACGATTATAGGCTGAAACAAAATTCAAAAATATTTGAAAAAGGGAGATGGAGAGACATTAACAGTTAGATTTATAACCATTGTCATAGAGGGTTATTGTACCCATAACCACCTCTGAGGAGGGGATCTGTTATATTCTATCATTGTTCACTGCCTATATCTTTTGAGTTAGTGGGGGATTGTTAATCGCTATAATGAAGCGAAAAAAAAAGAACACTATATATTATCAAAGTACTCAGAAGTACAGAGAGCCGGGCTCATTTACAGAGTAAAATGGATTTCTTACATGAATCACGTTTATATTCTGATGAAAAAAATTATTTTAAAACTATCAATATAAACGGTAAGACACTACAGTGAGTTTTTTAATCCTAATCCACGGTCCATTTTGTCAGAATCAAAATTAATCGGTCCCGCAGCTAAATGTAAACAAACAGGCTGGTTCCCTCTCCTGCTTTACTTCGTATGTGAAAGAAAACTAGGTAAACTATTATCAAAAATCCTTACGCTAATGAACTATGTTTTTGACTTATAAGTTTTCAAAGTCATTACTACTAATGTTTATTTTATATAGATAAAACTTCGTTTTTTTTTGCTGCTTTATTTAGCGTTTGTATTTTCAAAAGCGGTTGAGAGTAAGAACTATATTTTTGCACGTAACTTTAAAATGGCGACTAGGGGGTCAACATCCTGCCTTAAAATACATAAGCCGGCAATTGCTCTTTGAGCAATAAGCCCGGCTAATAAAAGTAACACTGATTATATATGTACTTTGTAAGTATTAGATGTTGTTCCACTCTGTGTTATATATAAGATCTGACTCATGAATGCGAACCTCAAAAGTTTTGCCCCCCCCCCCCCCCACCCTTGCATAAAGATAAAAAACCCCAGATCTAACTTTTTAGCTTTAAATGACATAAAATAATTTGTTTTTCATACAATCTGTATAAGATTAGCCCCAAAATTTTAAAAGGAGGAAAGTGTGGTGTCAGCCAAAATAAATATATAACAAGCAAAACACCCCAAGGATTTGATAATCTAACTGCAGAATTTTCAAAAATTTTGGGGGAAATATCAGGGGATCTCTGTTGTACTCATTTTTTTTAAAGCGGATAGGGGCACAAAGATACTAAATTTTTCCCCCCCTCTTCAAAAGAGTGATGGTGCAATAGTCCACTATGGATCTATAACTTTCAATGTGTCTTCATCTCCCTTTTTTCAATACTGGAGTATACATGTACTTTTTCTTTTGATTCAGCCTTTAATCGCACATGATACATAAGCTTTCACGAATCCCGAGTGAAGTGGAGGTTCATTGGAATTCCCCCCCCGCCAAGAAATTCCAAAACACTTTATTCTGATTTTTTATCACAAAATTTATAAATTAAAATCGATACATCTATATCTTTATTTCATCATATCAACAATACTATATCTTTATCTTTTAAATAAAAAGATTATTGCGTTTAAATGCAAAAAAAATTGCATTTAATCCAATTTATTGCGATTAAACGCAATATTATTGCGTTTAATCGCAAAAGTATTGTGTTTAATCGCAATTTTATTGCGTTTAAACGAAAAAATATTGCGATTAAACGCAAAAATATTATCGCGTTTAACCCAAAAAAACTGCGTTTAATGAATTTTTGGATTAAACGAAATGTTTTGCGTTTAAACCAATAATTATTGCGTTTAATCGCAAAATTTTGGGTTTAATCGCAATAATTATTGCGTTAAACCGCAAAAAAAAATTTTTTTTGAACTGGCCTCAACGGGCTTTCGTAGTTATATGTGCAGTTACAGTATATAGATTATGAACAGCTCTTTGAAAAAATAATATACTCGAGTATATAATGAGTTATGCCCAGAACATTAAACAATTCAATTTTTAAAAATGATTTACAGTTTTAGAATCTATACTCTCTCTACTCTCTCTCTCTCTCTCTCTCTCTCTTTTTTTTGATCCGAAAAAAACAAGAAAAAAAAATGTTTCAAATTAAAGACACCTGCATTAATTTATATCCATCATTTCATCCAATGAACGTTTGTTTCAATAATTTGTAAAATTGGGAAAATATTTATGGCAATTTGAATAATATTTTTTTCCCTTTTTTAAATTTAAAAAAAATGTATGCATCTGGTTATGTAACACATCGAATAAATTAAAGCCTCGACTTATATTTACCTTTTGAAAATCTGCATATGTTGACATATATAACTGTTTTCATCAAGTTAATTCAATGCATTTTTAGGCCAGGACTATAGCCGGGGGAAAAGTCTAAATTGGGGGGAAGGGAAACTTCCCCAATGATACCTTTTTAGCTCACCTGAGCCGAAGGCTCAAGTGAGATTTTTGATCAAAATTTGTCCGTTGTCTGTCGTTGTCGTTTTTTAGTTGTTGTAGTTGTTGTCGTTGTCGTTCTCGTCGTGTCGTAAACTTTTCACATTTTCACTTCTTCTCAAGAACCACTGGGTCAATTTCAACCAAACTTGCTACAAAGTATTCTTGGGTAAAGGGGATTAAGTTTTTAAATAAATGAGTTTGAGAAAAATTAATGCCATTTTTAAAAATCTTCTTCTCAAGAACAACTGGCCCGGGAAAAGATAAACTTGTGGAATTTCCTCGGGAGTGTAATTAAGTTTGTTCAAAACATGAACCCCGGGGGCAAGGCGGGGCCACAATTTCTGATCAAAGTTTTACATAGGAATAAATAGGAAAAATCTTTAAAACTCTTCTTCTCAAGAACCACTGGGCCAGGAAAGATGAAACTCATGTGGAATCATCCTCAGATAGCGTAGATTCAAGTTTGTTCAAATCATGACCCCCCGGGTAGGGTGGGGCCAAAATGGCTGATCAAAGTTTTACCTAGGAGTATATATGAAAAATCTTTAAAAAAAATTCTTCTCAAGAACCTTTAACAGGAAAAAACCATGTGAAATTATCCTCAGATAGTGTAGATTAAAATTTTTAAATCATGACCCCCGGGGGTAGGGGGGGCCCAAAAATGCCGATCAAAGTTTTACATAGGAAATATAGGAAAAATCTTTAAAACTCTTCTTCTCAAGAACCACTGGGCCGGGAATGATGAAACTCATGTGGATTATCCTCAGATAGTGTAGATTCAAATTTGTTCAAATCATGACCCCCGGGGTTGTGTGGGGCCAAAATGGCTGATCAAAGTTTTACCTAGGTGTATATAGGAAAAATCTATTTAAAAATTCTTCTCAAGAACCATTGAGACAGGAAAATGAAACTCATGTGGAATCATCCTCAGGTAGTGTAGATTCAAGTTTGTTCAAATCATGACCCCCGGGGGTAGGGTGGGGCCAAAATGGCCGACCAAAAATTAATTCTCATAGGAATATATAGGGAAACTTTTTAAAATCTTCTTCAAGTACTTCAAAGCCATGATTAGTAATATTTATGAGAATTATCCTCAGGTAGTGTAGATTCTAGTTCGTCCAAATCATGATAATGTGCTTTTTCCTAGCTGATGTGCCCAGGTGACGCTGTGGCCCCTGGGCCTCTTGTTAACTGTTTTTATTATACCTGTCGGATACAAAAGTAGAAAAAATAAGAAATTATATATTATACATGTACATGTAACTGGGTTTTTGTCCTTGACTAATGCACGGGGATTATAGTCCTTTAACATACAATACCGATATGATTACCAATAACAGAAAATTAGATTCCGAAGCGGGGATAAGATTATTTGACTAAAGCACAGGGATTAGTCCATTCACAGTGATTTCTAAGGTATTATTCATAAACGATCTTTTACATGATAGGGGAAAATCAGAAAGGTATAATAAATAAAATTAAAATCTTTATGATAAAAATTTTTCCCTGACAATAATTATAGTTATCCCCTCACAACGGAGCTGGAGGGGATATAGCCTCATTCGTGTGTGTGTGTGAGGGTGTGTGAAGAGTGCGTGTGTGTGTGTTTTTTGGTTCTGTGCAAAACGGACGTGTCGTGATTGGCATCGGAATGATCCCGAATGCTGCCTGGTTTTATATATATACTCTTTGCGAGGGGGTCTGCTTTGCTGTTTCCTTAACTTCTTTTGCTTCTTGTATGAATTATTATTTTGGTTCATATATTTGCAATATTATTGATATAAAATTTTTTAAAAGAAAACGAAAAAGAAAAAAATTAACAACGTAGAATAAACGCTTTTTGTGTATATTATATATGCATATTATGGAATGCCATATACACAGCCAACTGCTTACTGTCAACAGCGACGCTTACTGCCAACTGTCAGCTGCTTCGGCCAACTGCCACACAAATTTAAATAAATTTTATGTTTGTATTGATATTTATATGAATTTTCAAAAAAAAAAAAAGGAAAAAAAGGCACGGATCCAGGACATTTTTTCCAAGGAGGTACCCAAAAAACTGAGTTTAATAAAATGACCAAAATGTTTTATCTTATGTAATATTCAATATATATGCGGTTGATAAAGTACATTGTTTTAAATTTTTTTTATTTGAAATAGGTAATAAATGACTATTTTCTTCTTTTAATCTTTAAAGAAGCCCCCCCCCCCCCCGGAGACAACAAAACCTTTGAAGAGAGAATAATAATAAAAAAGATTTGTCGTTTCGCAGAGAAAGATGTTTTGAAAATAAATTTCCGTTTACCATTATATTCTATAGTTAAAAATTTCCTAAAATTTAAAAGATGTATATCTCTGTGTGTTATAATGTTTCACATGCATAGATGGGGGGGGGGGAAAAATTTGTACAGTCATACGTTAAATAAATAAACAACTACCGGTATAACTGACCTTGGACCCTCCACTTAAAAACGCCGATCAAACATTTATATCTCTTTGTTTGTACAAATAAAATATGTTTTACATGCATAGATCTAGAGAGGGGGGTCCGGAACACCCCTCTAAATGTGTAAAGTTCATTAATGCACAAACTAAACCAACTAAAAATTATTTAATGTATAAAATAAATCAACTAAAAGGGACCTTAGACCCCCCCCCCAACCGAAAATGTGGATTCGTGTTAATTTGGGTATAAAAATGTCATACAAATAAAGGATAGCAAAAGCCCCCCTCTTCCCGGCCGAAATAAATTTCACATTTAGGAAAGGACTTTACGTTTTTTTTTCTTGTCAAGAAATAAGAGATATCTTTTTTTTTTTTTTTTTTTTTTTTTTTTTTTTTTTACCAGAGTGACCCTCCTGGAAAAAATTCCTAAAGATCCGCGCCTTTTTTTTTTAATTTCATAAATATCATTATAAAAATAAAATTTATTCAAATGTGTGAGGCAGTTGGCAGAAAGAGTGACATTTGGCAGTAAGCAATCAGCAGTTGGCAGTAAGCAGTTGGTGTTTAATTCATTCATTTTTTTTTTGTTTTTTTTTTTTTTTTTTTTTTTTTTTTTTTTTTTTTGCTAATCCGAGGCCTTTTTTTTTTTTTTTTTGGTCAGTATTTCTGCTTTATTAATTGGAATTACCATTTATAATGCACTAGTTGCTGAAAATAACTAAAAAAATTAATGAAAATAAAAATTTAAAAATTTTTTTTCCCGGGATCACCTGTACATTATTCCAATTAAAATATTTTTATTTTTTAAAGGTGAAAACATAGAGGTCCTGATCCACTCTAGCATATACAAATGTAACTGTACCAGCCATTTACCCCTATGCAACACCGTTACAATGTATATTGACCGCTAATTTTAAAAGGGTAAAATAATCTAAATATGAAAAGATTATTTGAAATACAGAATTTCTTAAGGTTCTGAAGTTTTTTGAGGAATACGCTTTCTTAAATTTTTTTCGGGAATGGGAATTAATCGCAGAAAAAAAAATCGGGTTCGACATTTAATCTTCGCTGTCACATCTTGCGAAAATCTCTGCATTAGACAAATGCCTTCTTCGAGGAAAAAACTGTGGTCGTTGCGCTCGGAGGACGGCGGCGTCGCTGGAGCATGGACATACTTTCGCCGCGGGTGCTACGGATGGACCACAGAAAAAAAAAGTAGAAAATATGACTTTAAATTTTAAAAAAAGTTCAGGTTATCTTCCGGCATGGAGCAAGAACGCCTCTGCATCTAATTCCTGGAATTGAGGAGGTTGGAGGATTATTCTGATTAAATTTTATCAGGGACCTATATACTAAGTTAGAAAGGTCCCTGCTGACAGCCAGGGACATTTACATTAAAAAGTAAATCAAGATGATTTCTTTTTTTTTTTTTTTTATGATACTTAGAGGTTGTATATTGATAAAAAAAATTATTTGCATGGCTTCCTGAAATAAAATTTGAAATCCTGTTAAATCTGGTCACAACTGGTTCCATAGAGAATTTCAGGGGAATAACATTCTCTTCTCCCCCCCCGTTATGATATTTGGATCCCCCACTGATAATAATTAACAATTAAGATAGGCAAATTTTACTGAAAATTATAAATTTTCTCATTTTTTTTTCAGGCAACCTATGATAAAAAGAAATGGAAAACCTTTCCCCCTTACAGTGTATGATTATGAAGTTTTAAATATTGATGGCAAAGAGGGCCTATTCGAAGTATGAAGAATATTATAACAAACTTGGATTACTTAAGGTACATCAAAGAAATATAAAGTGAAAAGAAATTAAATATACATGTACACGATACATCATCATCATTGTTCATTTGTAATTTAACATTCAGCATGTTCATGTATTGTGCAGTAACAAATCATTGATATTATTGCAAACTTTTTATTTTTTTTTTTTTAAAAGTGTAGTTCAAATGTGTGAATATTAGGCAATATTTCCATTTCTATTTGTTTTCTCTGTGATAGCTCTTTGAAACTTAGGTGAGTTGATTTCTTGAAATTAAACCCGAATGTAAATTTCACAAAAAGAAAGGCCAGGAGTTAAGGAGGCCTAATATGCATCTGTCTGTGTGTTTGACGTCAGTGGGTGGGGACTATTGAAATTGACACAAGAGTTTTTTTGTCAGTTGGGTTACAGGCACATGTGAGTTGAAGATGTATGCAATTCTCTTTAAACAGGGTGGTTGCCCACATGGTATGTTAAAACAGGTCAGGTTTTGACCTATAACCTGGGAAGGAGGCTAGGAAATGTTAATCGGGAAACTTCCCGGGAGGCTGATGTCAGAGTTTGACCCTGACCTATTTATAAATGTGTGGTTTTTATGACCTAAATATACTGTGGAATATCATTTAAATTTTGGTGGATCTTTTAATATGTGAAATATATGGTTACTATCTAAAATCCATGAATCAACATTGACGATGATTGTCCATGATAACAAGTGATATTTTCTTAAACTTCATAGGTGTTGGGAAATTTAAATTTCCCCAAAATTACATTAATATTTCAACAAATTTGTAAAACTTTTGCAATCCATGAAAATTGGCCCCCACCAGTTTAAATGAGTCAACAGTACTGAAAATTAAATAAGAAATGTTAAATCATGGGATGATTCCATTTTTAAACACCACTTTAGTTTACAACACTTTATTAATTTGTTTACTGTAACCATTGTAGAATATAAATCAAAACAGAGTTTTTCCCAGTCAATCTGAAATACATGTACTATAAATTATACAGAAAATATTGTAAAATCACAATCATATTTTCGGGAGGGGACAAATTTTCTTGCGATTGGAAAAAAAATTGTTCAAGGCAATTTTATAGAATTTTAAAAATCTAAAAGAGGTTTTGTATGGAAGTAGAAAGTATAATGTGGTTAGGCAAAAAAAAAAAATTTAAATTTTTTGGTTCCAGGCCCTCCCCCATCTGTTCCAAGTGTGCCTCATTATTTTTTTTTGCTATCAATAAAATAAAAACAACAAATCACATCCCTCATCATTTGTACAATGTAAAAAGCTGCTTCATCATGTTTTGGGGGGAAAAACCCCCCCCCCCCCCCCAATTTTTTAAAAAAGCCTGTGAACCAAGGAATTAACTTTGCATGGCCTTATTACATGTATGTTGGATTTTTATTGCATTTCAGTTTAAGGACCACAAACATGAATCGTACAAAAGTTCACTACGCTGTGTTCTGGCTGGGATATTTGGAGCAGACAATTCAGGAGTATAATGAGAAAAATGGTTCGTTTGGTTTAAATTAACAAGAGAACTTATTTAAATTCTCTTTTTGCCCTTGTATTCAAAATTGGGGGTACATGGTATATGTTTTAGCCATGCCCGTTTTTCTGCAAAAATTAACCCTTGCCTATCTATGGCTTTATATTGAAAGGGCCTGGGATATTTCTTTACAAAACCTTTCTTTATAAACATTTACCTTTATTACCTTTGGGAAATTTACCCCCCCTTTTGGGTTTTACAAAATATTACCAAATTTTAATCTTGGCCATAATATTTGAATAGATGGTGTTAGGACTTTCATATTTCACATGGGTATTCATTGTATCATGAACTCTTAATGAGTATAAATATTTTTGACTTTGGAACTTGACCTAAGAGTTTGACCAACTTTAAAAAAAAATAAACTTTGACCATAACTTTTGAACAGGTAGTACTTTAGCTGTCATATTTCAATGTGTATTTCTCATGACAAGACCTTCCTTTGAATACCAACAATTTTGACTTTGACCTTGAAGTTTGCTTTGCATAATTGTTGCCATTTGATAAACTTAAACCCTAGCCATAAGCTGCTAAATCTATATTGGGGCATCTGTGTTTCACACAGACATTTTGTTTTAAAATAACTTCACCCTCAATATCTAAAACCTTTGTTAATCTCAAGTTTTCACAGTCTCGTTAATGTACATGTATAAAGAAGTTTGGCTTCAATTTTTATTGTATATTTAGGTAGAAGGTCACTTTTTTCACTTCCACACAGGAGGATAGCACCTGTTTCCCAATCCCCATACCTGCCCTGTTCTGAAGCGTATCAACAGGGCAGCCATTGTGGATGGTGTGGACTTCCAAATTCCTGGAGGAAAGACAGGAAATAAAAAATGTTAGGATAAGTCGTATAGCTGTGTATTACTGTAAACTGTTAACATACTTATTTCTTTGAGGTTTTATTTCTTGAATTGCCCATTGTGTGTCTCCCAGGCTATTTTTTTTTTATTTTTTAATGTTACAACTGCATGACAGGTTCTTTGTTTCAAATTGACATTCCATACCAGGAAAATAAATACACATAAAACACACAACATTAGTAATGCAGATATTGTTGGGTGAGGGGGGGTTACAAAATTATGAATTCTTTCAATTTTAATATTTGTTGGTATCTGTCAAATAAGGGATAAACTTAACATTCCTACCTTACTTTGCAAACTTAAAAAATCATATCCTTTGAGGTTCCTTTTTTTTTAAAGCAAACACCTCTGTCAATTTTTTTGGCATGATCTTTGATTTTGGTAAATACCTGTAGGTATAAGGGCTTTAATTTTAAGATGTTAACACAGAGATAAAAAGTTGGAATGGCCATAAAAAACAGAAATCTATTCATGTTTTGTAATGCATCAGATTATCTGTTCATTTTGAATACAATGTATATTTGATTTACATGCAAAGATTTAAAAGACTTTGTTTTTGTTTTTATTTAGGATTAAAGGGAAATGACTGGAAACATAAAATACACTTTATATCTGCTAGGGATGATCTAGTGGCCAGATCGGTTTGTATGACAAATTATTAAGTCATCATTAATGAAAAAATTTTTCCCTCTTTGACTAAAGATGAAAAAAAATTGGTTAATGTTATAGTTGATGGAAAGTATTTTTTTCCAAAACAATTTCATATATAAATGCTGAACTTTGAGAAAAATTTATGTTTTAATTTTTAGAATTAAAATATGCTTTTTCACTGGATGTCATTGAGAAAAAAATTTTTAGAATTCAAAAAAAAAAACATTTTCTTGGAGGTTTTAAAATGGTTTGAGTTAGGCCATTTTAAGCTAGTCAGTAGGGAGAGAAGAAACAAAACTTTTTGATGGCATTGCAAGAATTTTAAAGTTCATTGATACTCTAATAAGAGAGGTAACTCTAACTGGTAACAATTCTATAATTCCTTTATAAAACTGTCACACTAACAATAACAGGTCATTTATGTAAAAAATATGCCCTAAGGTATGCTGAAATGGTAAGCATTTTAATTATGAATAAGATTTCTTTTGGGAAAACATAAGAATTAATTAAATACTTTATACGAGAGAGCAGAGGGATGCTGAACCTAAATGGAGTATTTTTGATTTAATGAGAGTTATGCCCCTTAGTTCACGACGTTGTACATATTCCTGATATTTATTATTTCAGGCTCATGGGCTCCCTATACCGAAGGTTTTAGTGCCATACGTGACTAAAATAACTGAAAATGCGGGGAGTTTTTTACATACTCCTTTATAGGACAGCATGAGTGAGTATCTTTCATTAACTAATTAACTAAATTCACCCATTATAAAAGAAGGGTATTAATTTGCAGAAGGAGGATGTTTTATGATTTCATTCATGAGATTAATTAAACATAAAACTTACCTCTGATTTGCTCTTTTCGAATATTGATTACCCTGTTTTATTTTAGCCAAAAACACAATAGATTTTCTACATTGTGCTAAATTATATTTAAGTCATAGATTAAATTGAACATTTAAAATTGGTGTTATCCATGAATTTTTACCCATGTTAATTACATGAGAAAGTAGCAAAATAGTCCAAAAACATTACACAGTTAAATTCTGCAATCTCAGGATAACATATTTTGTTAAAAATGAATGTGATTCAGGACATTGATACGGAGATAGTTATGGAAACATTCTTTTGCTCATAAAGCTTGAATTAAATATTCCTATACACATAAATTTCCTGAACTACAGAATGCTACATGTAAATATTGTTAAAATCCTTTTTGGCTTTAGAATCAAAATTTTCTTTTTTGTGCAGATACATACCCGGGTACACCTTTAACTTAAGTTACAGGTCTGAATTTTTGAGGGGTGGGTGGTTGTGGCCATTTTCAGACTATTTCTATCCCCCTTAAAGAAGAGCTCCATATAAAAATATTCAAAATAATCAAATTTTAAGGGACCTACCCCAGCCTGGAAACAACTTTTAATTTATGATTTCATTCAAAAAATCTTTCAAAAGGGGTTAAAAAAATATTTTTATGCAACAATTTTCATTATATGTCTAATGTGTTTAAGGTTTTTCAAAGCTCCATAAATCACTTCTAATTTCATATCATGTTAATAAACATTGGTATCTAAAAAATGCTTTTTCGGGATAAAAATTTCTACCTTTAGTTAGACCTTTCTGAGAAGTTCAAAGAACCTTGAAGCACATTGAGAAGCATGTAATGAAAATTGTTGCATGAAAAGATTTAATTTACAAGCTACATTTAAAGACTTATTGAATTAAACTATACATTAAAGAGTTGTCCTTCCTGACTGAGGGTCGGAGTCCGTTAAAACTTAAAAGTATGAACCTTTTCTTTACCAAATGATACTTAATAGCTTCAGAAGTCATGTCTAAAAAATTGAGAGATATCTGATGGTTAATTTGTTGACCATTTAGCCTTCTTAAGTGTTGTTCAGGAATTGAACAAGCTTTCACTTACACAGTGGAAATAGATGAATTAAAGGCTGTCCACTTCTCTATTAGAAGAATATTATAAGTACATGTACATGTACAGAGTAAGATTTACATGTAGTCAGGAGCAAAAAAATGTTTTAAGTTTTGATTTTTATAAAATTTGAACTTACATGTAGTTTTTTGTTTTCAGGCTGCAGAATGACATAGCTTCAAATTTATCGAGCGGTAGAATGCTTGAACAGTTTAGGAATGCTATACGAGATTTTGTTATTGAAAAAAGGTAATAATTTTTTCCAATGTTTTTAAAATAATAGGCATTTGTAGCTTTGTGCCTTTTCTGTTTGATAATTTCTCATTTGTGGAATAGTTTTCATTATATATTTTTAATTTTAGATGTTAATTTTATGCAATCAAAAAATGCTTGCTAAGAAAAAAAATCATCACACACAGTAATAGTTCACATAATCATAGATTTTTGTGTATTACATGTATAAAAGCTCAAGTGAGCTTTTCTGATCACCCAGTGTCTGTCATCCATCCGTCTAGATGTCCATCTGTCTGTAAACTTTTCAACTTCTTCGCAATAACCACTGGGCCAATTTAACCAAACTTAGTACAAAACATCCTTGGACAAAGGGGAGTTAAAATTGTAAAAATAAAGGGCCAAGCCCTTTTCAAAGGGAGATAATGTAGAAAATACAAAAATAGGATGGGGTCATAAAAATCTTCTTCTCAAGAACCACTGGGCCAGAAAAATCTGAAATTAACTTATGTGGAGGCAACCTGGGAGAGTATAGATTCTAATAATTCAAATCATGATCCATGGGGCAAGGGAAGGGCCAAAATAGGGAATCCAAGTATTACATTGAAATTTGTAGGAAAAATCTTTAACAATCTTCTTCTCAAGAACCACTGGACCAGGAAAGCTGAAACTTATGTAGAATCATCCTGGGGAAGTGTAGATTCTAAATTGTTCAATTCATGACCCCTTAGGGTAGGGCAGGGCCCAATAAGAGAATCAAAGATTTAATTTGAAATATATACATGTAGGAAAAATCTTCCTCTCAAGAACCACTGGGTAAGGAAAGCTGGAAATTCTGTGGAAGCATCTTGGATTTGTGTAGATTTAGGAGCCGCAAAATATATTAAAAATGGGGCAAATCTGGTAAAGAATAGCATGGCCAAATTTATTCATGTGAGCTTTGTGGCACATATGCCTCTTTTTAGGTCAACTGAGTAAACTCAGGTGACCTATTGCTATCCGTTTTCGTCTGTCATCGTCCATCGTGTGTTAACATTTGAACATTTTCAGCTTCTTCTCTGCAACCACTGAACCAATTTCAACCAAATTTGGCACAAAGCATCTAAAGTGAAGGGAACAAAAATTGTGAATTTCATGATCCCTGCCCCCCTGGGGCTTGAGGGGTGGGGCCAAAACCACTAAAATTAATGCAATCTTTAAAAAA
>NW_026917950.1:0-13638 GCF_032062105.1 Saccostrea cuccullata | reverse complement strand
TATTAAAACAAATTTCAGTCACTTTCATACAAGATAGTCAACATTTCATACAAGAATTGATTTGACATGATGACAAAGCGAAATTCTGTCGTCTGCTTTGATTGACAGGTGTCATGACGTCATAGTGACGTCATAATTCAGTCAAATTCATTTCCTGAATGAAAAGTTCATTTTCTTCTATGAAACATGTATGAAACTTATATTATTTTGAGTCAATATTCATATTAAAAGCATAATTTCAGTCACTTTCATACAAGATAGTAAACATTTCAAAAATCTATAGAAAATCTTCTATCCATTCTTCACTTAAGATGTAAAGTTTGAAGGTTACAAATTATTGACAAAGGTAGTTATCTCAATAATCTCATGCTTTGACCTTGAATATTGTCCTATACAACTAAGTTCACTGTCAGTATGTTATTTCTTGTAAAATAAAAAGAAAAAACAATTTTATATGGAGTCAGTTTTTTTTAATGTAAATAAGAACCATTGGAAGTTGGGAATATTTCACAAAGTTGATTGAGCATAATTCTAACTGTCCTAGTGAGTTTGTAGTAAAACATTTTTAACCTCATTTTCTTGCCTATTCTCTCATACATTTTCTAATTTGAGTATTCTCAAAACGTATTGATTACGTATAGTAAAACAAAGTTTAAACAAAACCACAATATATGCTGAATATCCTGAAATGAAAATATGCAAGATGTGTAACACATCATGTACAACTTTAAAGTCTACAAGATTTTTAGCTAACCCTATTATACAATAAGACTACTTTTTTCAAAAATATAAAAAAATCTCCACAAAAAAAAAGTATTTATGCAAAAGATGAATGTTATGCTACACTTTTAAAATACATTTTACATGAATCACATAAAGAACATAACAAATCTTTTCTTTGTGGTTGTTTTAGGGTTAGGAACATCTGTGAACAGATATTCTGTTTTGTCTTTTTGATACATAAAAAAGCGTCCAAAATCATTTGGAATTGTTATGTACTGTTAAACCCTGAGACTCAGATTGAACAGTAGAGATCATTTTAAGAGTTTCTGGTGTATGCTCTACTTAGAATTTTTTAATAATGTAACAAAGATGAAACTCATAATTTGATTTTTAATCAGAAATGATAAAGTCATTCCCCTAGGTTTCCACATGCTTTTCTGACACATCATATACATTTATTACTCTACTAGTATGTCTTTGGTAGGAAATCAACAGAACTTATCATTCCATGTAACAAAAATGAAACATGTTAGAAATTGAAAGATATTTTTGTGTACCAATGCATTATATTATACAAGACAATCTCTTTCCCTGTGATGAAAAATTCTCCCCTACATATAAAATGTAGATGAACTTATTTGGATGATGCCATTTTCACATGCTAATAAGAAACTAGTTCAACTAAACTAAAAAGCCAATCATTAAATTTTACAGATAATAAAGGAAAATATCAAGACAGAAAGTCCAGGAATTGAAATAACTAGTTATCATCTAAAGATGTATATGTTTGAATTTATTTTAAATTCACAAGCAAATGATATGCTGACATTTAATCTTTCAAACTTAAAAACTTTCCATACTTTTGAATGAAGATCTTAAAATCTATAGGAGTCTACCCCATGCCTACATGTATCTATTTATGACTGCAGGTATGTAAATCACCATGAAATGTTTCAAGTCAGTAATATTATCTTGTAGGAAAATGATCCAAAAATCTATAGAAAATCTCCTATCCATTCTTCACTTAAGATGTAAAGTTTGAAGGTTACAAATTATTGACAAAGGTAGTTATCTCAATAATCTCATGCTTTGACCTTGAATATTGTCCTATACAACTAAGTGCATTACTCCAAACACTATATGTGTAGTAAGAATAAAATTTATGGAATAATAAAAATATTCAACATATTATCACAGATTATAGGACACTTGCATCTTTATGGGGGTCCTATTGAGACCTATTAAATTCAAAATAGGACAAACACAAACAAAATGTATTTACAGTTCCAGGAAAGTAAAAAAAATACACCAAAGCTAGCTTCTGAATATCTGTGTCATTTTTAGGGGGTTGACTTTTAAGATGTCACCGTCTTGTAAAACGTATTCTTGAAAGTAACCCCTACGAGAACCCCTAGCAGAGGGTCGGAACCCTCCTTTAGGGAAGAGAGCTTTTTTGTTGGGAGGAGCCATGGCTGCAACGAAACAAGGAAGATAACTTATGGTGTTGTTGTTATGGAAACCTGACGCAATCATATTACGTCACCGGAGTGGAATTTCCCGTACTTTCTCTTTATGAATGAAAATAATGCATTCCGAGTAGACGTTCGGGAATTCTCTACTATGTCAAATCAATTCTTGTATGAAATGTTGACTATCTTGTATGAAAGTGACTGAAATTATGCTTTTAATATGAATATTAACTCAAAATAATATAAGTTTCATACATGTTTCATAGAAGAAAATGAATATGGAAATGAATTTGTCTGACTTATGACAAAATAATATATCATGTCAAATCAATTCTTGTATGAAATATTGACTATCTTGTATAAATTATGCTTTTAATATGAATATTGACTCAAAATAATATAAGTTTCATACATGTTGGAAAATGAACTTTTCATTCAGGAAATGAATTTGACTGAATTATGACGTCACTATGACGTCATGACACCTGTCAATCAAAGCAGACGACAGAATTTCGCTTTGTCATCATGTCAAATCAATTCTTGTATGAAATGTTGACTATCTTGTATGAAAGTGACTGAAATTATGCTTATGATATGAATATTGACTCAAAATAATATAAGTTTCACACATGTTTCATAGAAGAAAATGAACTTTTCATTCAGGAAATGAATTTGACTGAATTATGACGTCATTATGACGTCATGACACCTGTCAATCAAAGCAGACGACAGAATTTTGCTTTGTCATCATGTCAAATCAATTCTTGTATGAAATGTTGACTATCTTGTATGAAAGTGACTGAAATTATGCTTTTAATATGAATATTGACTCAAAATAATATAAGTTTCATACATGTTTCATAGAAGAAAATGAACTTTTCATTCAGGAAATGAATTTGACTGAATTATGACGTCATTATGACGTCATGACACCTGTCAATCAAAGCAGACGACAGAATTTCGCTTTGTCATCATGTCAAATCAATTCTTGTATGAAATGTTGACTATCTTGTATGAAAGTGACTGAAATTATGCTTTTAATATGAATATTGACTCAAAATAATATAAGTTTCATACATGTTTCATAGAAGAAAATGAACTTTTCATTCAAAAGTTGATGACTCGTGTCAATCCATGACCGACTTGTTTTGACACCTCACAATACACATGATTTTAGCCCACAAAACCAATGGAGTAGATACAAGGATTAATGGAGGAAGTCCAAACTAAACTCTTGGAAGACATTAAGGCTCATTATGAGAGTAACTTTCAAGTATTTGTTTATTACAAAATTATGTATTATGATAAAAAAAAAAGATTTCACTTTCATTTGTTGTGCCTTACTGTCCCTCACTCAGATCAGAAATGATCTGTTGGTTTTGTAGGTCTCCTTTTTATATAGACTCTCAGGTGTAATTATTTTTTAACTTGCAGAGGAAAAAAACCAATAGAGAATTTTGAATTAGGAATAATTCAAAAATCTCATTCTTTATCACTGAAAAAAAAATCTAGGTCTGAGGAGCTTGCTTAACAATAGAAAACACCAAATTTGGGTTCTGTCTTTTTTATTTATAGTTGACACAGAAATATCCGTTTGGACTGTTGAATCTCGCCTCGACAGATGGGGCAAAACTGAAAGGAAGGAGCACACAAGGCACAGCAGCATACGTGTCCACAAGATAGAAAAACGATTTGTAATTCCTCGTCTAAACAAATGTGACATTTTCCTCGAGCCTGGACGTCTGGTTCTGGGTTCAGTAGAGGTTTAATCTCAGGTAAAGGTTTATATCCCTGCTTCTCTAAGTCCCCGACAAATTTACTCATCACCCAGCTTCGTCCTTTATACTGATTAATGTAAGGACAATTGGGGTTCCAATAAGCATGTTCTGCATAAGGATCCTCCTCAAGATCCCAATTCTCTAAAGTCATTCCACAATGAAAACAGGTAGCGTTATCTTTCACTCCCCTGTAGTAAAACCCAGCTCGAGCTAGGTCTGGTATTTTTCCTGAGAGAAGTTCAGGCCACCCCTGCTCAAAAGTAGCTTCTCTCTTTGAGAGCTGAGCATACTGGGGAAAACGCATGGGTTGGTCTGGCTCGCGATT
The DNA here is from genome assembly GCF_032062105.1 of Saccostrea cuccullata. Taxonomy (NCBI): domain Eukaryota; kingdom Metazoa; phylum Mollusca; class Bivalvia; order Ostreida; family Ostreidae; genus Saccostrea; species Saccostrea cuccullata. The sequence goes on along the minus strand of NW_026917950.1, from coordinate 9,343 downwards.
CCTCATGATTAGAAATGACCTTTGATTTTGAATAAGAATACCTTTTATAGAGAAGAAAAAACAACAACACATAAAACAACAATTCAATTTTTGTTTATTTGTAACAACAAACAAACAAACAAACATATCAATAACCATAAGGTAAAGTGTTATAATTCTCTACAATTTGTCTCTTGTCATATACAATTCTAACTGTTTTCTCTGAAGGTTTATTCATGACCTCATAATCACGGGTCCTCTGGATTTTGCTGGGATAGGGGACTTTTACTTCCTCTATTTCTCCCTTGAGCATTTTTTCTAAAGTCTCCGGACACACGATCTGGGAGGTTCGATGGTTGAGAGTGATTCCTTTGACTTTATGAACCTCGGTTCCTTTGCCCGTCCGGTAAGCATAATTTTTAGGACCTGCCGACATGAATTTGGTGATGTGATCCCCGTCTAATTCGTCGGTCCATTCTCCTAAACTATAACCCAAGGTAGGATTAAAAGCTCCTTCCTTATGTTGGTAAATGATACTGTCCGTATCGAAATAAAGGCCCCGTTCTTCTAAAGGTTGTAAAGTCTCGTAGAGATGTAAGCGGGCATAGGCGGTGGTAAAACAAGCCAGGATCACGTTTCCAAAGGGACATTCTTCGACGAATTCCTGTTTGTCTTGAAAATTCACTAGAATCTTGTCTTCATCGGGGTTCTCTTTATTGTCTAAGAGTCGCACACCCTTGATGTCGAGAGTCGAATTTTGTAAGAGTTGATGTAATTCCTCTACTTCGTCCAAGTATCTGACTTTGGGTAATAACAAGCGTTGAGCAAATTTTCCCCACAGACAATTTAAAAAGAGTTTAGCAATGGTTCTTCTCACTGGATTCTTCTCGATACTGATCTTATCCATCATGAATCCTTCTTTGTCGAAGATTTGATATATGTAATCTCGTTCTTGTTCTGAGGTCTTACACTGGGGGGAAATCCGGACGCTTCCTGTTTGATCTTGAGGAAGGTATTGATGTAGTTTTTAAATAAGTCTTGACTGCTTTCTTTGAAATGCCACACTCCGTAAATTTGCTCTAAGGTATAGCCCATGTCTAGGGCTTTATGTAATTCGCTCGTCACCCAAGTACCCGTGAGACTACGTTCCCGGTCGGTGTGTTGACATCGATCTTGAGACGTAGAGTCTTGTTGTTCGGCACACGTGCGACATAAGGGAAATAATAACTTACCTCCCGTCCGATAAGGTAATACGGGGTGAAAGAGGCCTCGGGGTGGTAAGACCCGACAGTGAATGAGACCGAAATAACTTCTCACGTCCTGGAAGTCGTCTGTGATGATCTCGGGATGCCCTAGGGGAAAAGGTCTGTGTTTCAACACGAAAGGGTATAAGGAACACACGTCCACGTATCTCATGTCCCCTTCTTCACAATATAATTTAGTGGCATTGGTCCGGCCTCCGTACAGGGCTTCTCGAGGTTTTAAAGGATCCGGAATGTCCAGATCTCGTACAAATTGCTGTAAACTCTCATCTTGTTGCACTTGTTGATCGAAATCGTGCTCCCAGATACTACACACGTTGTACCCCATGTCCTCTAAATCCGCAGTCCTTCTGAGGGTTTTCTCGTGTAATTGTTGGTAAGTAAATTGGATCCGGTGAGGATGAGTTTCCGTCTGTAAACTGGGATAGCAAGTGGGGCATCCGTGCCAATAACACCCGTAAAATTCGTAGACGGTACGAGTCGCTTCCTGGTATCCGTCGACGGTATAATTTCCGATCGGGACTTCGCCTCCGTTTCTGGCATGTCGTATGTGACATCCACTCTGATGACTCATCCAGGTGAGCCACCGACAGGCTTTGGCCGAATATTGTCGTGCCGGTTCATACCCGAGGTTCGGAATGATGGCAATGGTGTCTTTAGGCATGAAATTTCGACGGTAGGCTAAATTAGCAGCACTGGCAAACGTGATGGATTCCTGGAAAGGGTCCACGTTGACCAACCCCCTGAGGGTGCTTCTAAACCGTGCACAGCATCGTCTTAAAATGTCGACGTCCGAGATACAATACCCTACAAACTCTTTCTGGAAATCAAACACTTTTCCCCTCTGTTGGTCGTACCATTGGTAAAAAGCCTCTCGTCCACTGGTAGACATTTCGTCCGGTTTGTAGAAAGCTGCCGGTGGATAAGGTCCCACGTAATTCTGGTTCTGTTCCGTATTAAAAAAGTGAGGGAAATAACCTTTCTTCAATTCGTTCAATCCGAAAGCGGAGGGCATCTTGGCCAATGGAAAGGTTAAGAAACTATACGAGTCGATGAATTTGAGTCCACATATTTCCATGGACAAGATCTTACACCCGTTCATGATCACGTTAGGTTTCAGGGGAGAAGAATGCACTATGTAATTCAAAATGAATTGTCCGTCGTATCCTTTGAAGTTATGGGCGATGACGATGGCCCCGTCGTGTACTAAAGTGGAATTCTTAGTACCTGTAGTGGTTTGAAATAACCAGTCCATGAACTTCTTTAAGGTGTCTGGTCCTTGAAATAGGTGCTGACGGGGTCCCATGTGTTGACAATGAGGACAAGGTTGGTCTATGGGTAAGTCATCGCAATGTTGACAGACGCGATGTGCCACACACAGATTAGGGACGTGAATGCCCGATTCCTGAGTGCATTCGAAATCGAAATAAATGTAAAATTCTAAGGTGCCTTTTCCCTTCTTCTTCTTCTTGGGCTTCTGTCGAACGTAGCACCGATGATCGGCATCGACGATTTTCTTACAGATCTTACACAGTTTCTGATCTCCGCATTTGTGATGAGGAAATAATTTCTTAGGTATCCAGGACTGACACTTCTCGCATAACCCCATTAAATTGCAGACAGTAGTGGTGGTCTTCTTACCATGGGGTTTTAAATGATCTTCGTAGCAGGTCCTGTTCTTAAACATTCCATGGCATTCCTGGCATTTAATCTTGATCCCTTCATCGGGACAATTAGGGTGATGTCCTAAACAAAAGGTACAGCGATGAGGGCATTTGGAGCGATGGTCTGTGACATGACTGTACCCCACGTCGCAATGATCACAGTAGTAGGGGTTCCCCGTTACTCCGGCCATCGATATGATGGCATCGCAATGACGGTTGTCTAACAAAATGTTCAAACAAGTTCCATCTCCCCACCCTTTGAAGATGCGCTCTAAACAGAGTTTAGTGGAAGTAGATTTGAACTGAAATATTTTCAGACGATACTGAGGAGCTAATACCTGTTGTAATTTCGGCCACTCTGTATTTCCACAAGCTTGAGTGATATCACATCCGGCTTGTTCCATGAGGGCTATGGCTTCGTTCTTCTGATCCAAGGATTTCTTATCTCCTGACCTCATGAGTTTCCATCGTTTTTCCCATTCCGGGTCTGGATGTTCGGGTTTCTGACTGTGTAATCGAGTGACGACGATGGCTCTAGCCAAACAAAATTTATCATGGGGATTGGCGATCCGAACGATGGCTCGTTTATTTTTCTTGAAAGTTTCTTTATCCAGTTGTAGATGTTTGTTTCTGTTTCCACCACTCACCTGGGGATTCTCGATGTGTAACAGATCGAATTCCGTGGAGCCGTCGCCGATTTTGAACTCCTTTTTGGATTGTTGCACACGTTGTATTTCTTTTAAAATGACGTCTTCGTTTAAATCTTTACATTGCATAAACTTGTAAGAAATGTCTGATTCCAGAGAATCGTGATGAAGGTTCAGGCGGAGGTAATCGTTAGGATCACACTGCATTTTAGATTTGAAGTCTTGAAACATGTTTGTGAATAATCGCCGAAGGAAAGCTGTGTTTTCTTCTTCTTCTGGAAATTCATCGAAATGAACGACATATCTATTTTCATGCGCTTTAAATTTTGGAGAGGTCCTTTTTTCAGCTAGTCTCATGTGATAATACTCAGAAATGGGTTTAGGTGGTAAATCTATTTCTCTCTCGGTACTTTTTCGTTTCAATATTCGTCGAGCCTGTACCTGTTTTTCTCTAGTAGAATCCATGTCTATCAGCTGATGGCTCTGAGGGTAAAATGAGCAGAAAGTTGGAGAAAAACCGTATTTATACAGTGGATGACGTCACAATGCATAGGTAAGCATTTTTTTTTTGCACACGGCCCTAAACAAACTTGAATCGCTGCCAAGTATTTACCTGTATAGTCAGCATAAACAAAACGTAGGGGTATCGTATATGTTTTGCACACGGCACTTTATAGGTGATGCAAACAGGTATATATATAAGAAAACGTAGGTAAAAAGTATTTTTTGCACACGGCCCTAAAATAAATCCATGCTATATATATAAACCAGCGCTGGACATTGAGGATCACTCTGCGTGAGTACTTGAAAGTGAACACAAGTAAAAAAGTTTCAGTGGTCAAGTCAGAGGTATGGAACCAAGGTATCGCTGGTTTATTGAGAATACTGACAAGAGTGGACCCTGGATGAAAACCCTAGAAGAAGCCACGCAGGATTACCATAAAACCCATTCAGAGGAATCTAATCAAACAGTATGGACTTGGGAGGAATACTTTAAAGAACTGTGGGGCTTGGATAAGATGATTCCTGAACAATCTAAAGAAAAAGTTGAAGAAACTAAACAAAAAGTATGGTTGGAAAAAAGAGTGAAATTTCCTGAAAATTATGTGGTGATAAGGAAGCACTGCTCTTTTGAGGGAATGAAGGGTTATCACGACTACAAATGGGAGATCAGAGGTGAGGATGATGATGGTTTTCGGATTGAAACTATATACTTCCCCGAGTTAGAATCGTGTATTGAACATTTACTTCTGTACAAGAAAGAAGGAAAAGCCTTAAAAAGACCGCATCTAGGTACTTATACAGAGTATCTCCATGGAATAATTCCTTATTTTCCAAATGAAAAAGGTATCCCTTGGATGACACGAGACTATGATGATGATGATGATGATAATTTGGACTTTATTTTAGATTAAAAGACAGCCTGTAAATTGTTGTATTTTCATTCTGAATAAAATCTGTGTTCTTGATATAATCTGTCTTGTGTGTTATTTGTTATTGTTTTCAGTAAAAATCCAGTTTGAACCGGCTGGCTGGCTAGACTGGCTAGACTGTGAAGCGTGACGTCATAATCACATTCTTGAAATGTTTTGCACACGGCGCATTTACCTGTGTCCATAAACAAAACGTAGTACCAACGTACCAATGTAAACACAGTGTAAACAACTCCGTATGTAGGGATAGGTTAGGGGATAGGGTTAGAGGGCTAAGGGGGGCTAGGGTTAGGGTTAGGGGGTTAGGGTTAGTTAGGGTTAGGGTTAGTTAGGGACAGTTATGGTTAGGGTTAGGGTTAGGGTTAGGTTAGGGTTAGGGGGTAGGGGGTAGGGTTAGGGTTAGTTAGGGCCAGGGGGCTTAGGGTTAGTTAGGGTTAGTTAGGGCTAGGGGGTTAGGGTTAGTTAGGGTTAGGGGGTTAGGGTTAGTTAGGGTTAGGGTTAGTTAAGGTTAGGGTTAGTTAGGGCTAGGGGTTAGGGTTAGGGCTCAACCAATCAAAACTGATCACGTGATTTTCTCTCAGCCAATCAGAATGCGGGGCTATCGGGACGCCTTATACTATTTATAACTAATCTCGGTTGTATAATTCTTTATCCTTCATCACCTGCATACGGAGTTTATCTCTCATTTGATTCGATACTGAGTATGCAAGAGCATGCTCTACGTATGTATAATTTCTATAACGAGGTAAATTATTGACAAACAAGTTGATAAAACAAGAATATCAGCAGTCTCGTTTAAAGTCAATAAATCAGACATCATTTCGTAAGTTCTATGGTCGATACAATGACCTTGTCAGCTAATACAATTTATCATCGAGTCAAATGCTGACTGACGTTTTTCATACTAATTCGCCATTATTTAAACACTAATTTGACAACAGATATTTCCGTTATTTCCCAATCGTGACAAGTAGCACACGGTAGGGGGTGCTCACGCCTTCATTGCACCTGATCCCACCTTTGCTGTTTTGGGGTCCGTGTTTGCTCTTCTCCTATTTTGTATTATTTTATGGACTGTAAGCTTAAATGCTGTTCGTTATCTCCATTTATTTAACTGAGAAGGAGAGTTGTCAAGATATTTCCTGCACATCTATAGCCATGAGTGTCTAAGAGGCCATGTAGTAAGCGTTGAGCTTCATCACACTATATCATCAGTTTACATGAAAAGTGAAAAATTTAGTCCTAGCTCAAATTTTGTGAATATGTTGCATATGAATAGTCTTTCAAAAAATATATCTATGAATGTAAAAAGTTCATCTGGTAACTAGGGAAACAGTTTTCCTTGGATACAACTCAATTATTATGGCTGAAATCGCTAATTTTGTATTCTTCTTGTTATTTGTGACAGAAATAATTCATATGCACTATTTTTTAAAGAAAAAAATCATATTTTTGACTTTCCATAGAAAGTTCAATGCTTACTGACATGGTCTCTTAAATCTTTGATCCCCATATTGTGACCCAGTCCAATATACAGGGGTCATGATTTGAACAGATTATAACCGCACAAAGTAATGAAGTTATATCAGTGACAAAACTGTCAAGTTAACAAATATATGATGACATATGAAGATTAATTGCGCTCAAAAGTCGATTGAAACAACAATTTTTTTAGAGCAAACACGGACCCCTGAAAACAGAGAGTGGTAGTTTACATTCATTCTAATGTCGTTTATAGAAATTCATATAATGATTATACACGACAAAGGCGGTATTCATAAACTGGTGAGGAAGTCGCGATCGCTAACCTTGTCTTTCCATTTATCCGACCGCTTTTTAAAAACAGACTGAGATGCAAGATTTCAACAGGCACTTCTACAGTTATACTGAAACTTATGCACGCTAGCTTGTTTCAGATATGATTTGACAATATCATATCATTCGATCATCAGAATCTCCCTTTTCCTGAGGATGATTAGATCTGTATCAAAATATAGCTATTCTTTGTTGTATAATTCTTGAGAAGATTTTTTAAAGATATTTTCAATATATACATTTTATATTCCTATTTAAAACGTTTGATCGATTCCCTAAAACTTTTTGTATCATTTCAATGATATGTTGTAAATGTAAAATAAAAATAGAACTCAAAGAGAAACAGTACACTAGCTGGTGAAGCTCATCGAGCTGTACCCACGTGCATGCATGTAAAAACGTGCACCAAAAAAAGGTACATGCAACTTGTATGTAGTATATCTTTAATACATTCCGGAAAAAGTACATTTGTGGTTTTGCTTTTAGTCTCTATTTACACTTGGTAGTTTACACATTTTTGCGTGTATCTACCCGAAAAAGCTTCAGCATGGCAACGGATACTAGGATCCCCACAGGTAACAATGTATTATTGATAATTATAATATATTTGAGACCAAATCCTCGCTGAGAATCATCAAATGCACTAAAGTAAACATTGGGGACACGCCCTGATCAACTTGATCGGCTTTACGCTCTTTACAGCTTTGGTTTAGAATGTTTAGCCTAAGCAAACACTGAGGAATAAAATTTTGTATTTATGATGCAGTTTATTTTGATAGAGAATTCATTGTATTTATCTTAAGATCTCTGTGAAATGAAATTAATTTTGGAGTTATCAATATCGTGATTACCGATTACGGAATGCCACTTGCTATATGGTAGATGATCTTAACGATTTTAACATTTCAAATCACTTAAAATCACTTATGTATTTGGATTTTTATTTATAGTTGCTGCTGAAGAGATAGACCTGACCACTGTTCGTGTTGTTGTAATTGTTCCAGAACTGACTTTAAAAACAAAAGTGTTCGGGCAAAGAATACCAGCAAAAATTGTAAAGTCGAAGTTAAACCAGAGACAAGGTACGAGGAGTTATCTTCCCTTCCCTAAGCCGTGCTTAGTCACACAGATTGTTCAGTCTTGGATTAGGTATTACTGATCTGCCTGATTATGTAATTCTCTGTGTTTGTAGAAGTTTACAGTTCACTGCTGAAATAGAAGAAAAAGGTGGTAAGGTGATCAAGTATGAATATAAAGCCAACAAACTACCTGGGGACATCGAGCCTAATTGTAAACCTGAGGTAAAGGGTCTATTTCCAAAGATTCATCTATTATAATTATAATGAAACTTACAATTGTTTTATCCTTCTAACAGCCAAAAAATGTATAATTACAGAATATTACAATTTGGGTTGTTGTTTTTTTACCTAGGTAGATACAAATCAGTTTTATGAATCATAACAGTCATATAAAGTTATATATATATAATATATGTTTTAGCAGTAATTTTTTCAATATAGTTAACTGCATTTTCCTATTTCAGTTTAAAAAGGGGCAGGTAATTCTAAATTTGAAGAAGAAGGAAGAGAGTTCGTGGGCAGTTCAGCTCTCTAAGAGTGGACTTGATCAGGATCCAGATGCCTAGGCACAGAAAGCAGAGCCAAGGATATTGAATCAGATAAACCCTGTTATTGGATTGAAGGCATGTTTGTAAACATTTAGTACTTGAGCTGATATGGTCAACAAGATTTTAATACAGAGGTATTGTACCTAACTTATCAACTATATGCTGAAGTGAAATATGCATGAGTAATTTCTACTTTTTATGCCTGTCATATTTTGCTAGCTTTGCAAAACCTAGAACTACCTTATATCATTTAAAGATTTATGACTAAATGTTTTAATGTTTAACTCCCTCTTATACATCACAAAGAACTGTTTCTATCCTATCTATGATATTCATGACTGTTGATGTATTAGTAACTTTATATTGGAAAGGGGTTTTAGACATAGAATATTATATAAGATTATATTTTTAAAAATTAAAAATGTAAATTAAAAGCACAAAAATCAATATTAATGAAAATGACTTGTTTATAGTTACTTTAATTTTAGTATTCCATGGAAAAATATTTTTACTGTACAAACTGTAAGCAATCCATCTTTGTATGCTGTATATATTGTAAAAAGTTTATAGTACTGTTTATCAGTAAAATCCCTTTTGCTGTGCAATAATGTTGAAATTAAAATAAAGGTTATACAATTTTTCTTTAGTTGTTTATTTATCATATAATTTTTTTATTTGTTGATAACTTTATAATTCTTTTTACCCAAAATATAGACTGTAAATAATCAATGAGTAATACTTTATCTTTAAAAAATAAAATTCATGTTAGTTTTGGTATCTGGTTGTTCTTTGTGTTGTTTTTTGTTTTTTTTTTTTTTTTTTTTTTTTTTTTTTTGTTTTTTTTTGTTATAGTAATATAGGATATAGGTTTACCCTTAAAATTTTTAACAAGACACAGGCAAAAAACATTAAATTG